>NC_092278.1:33297100-33549600 GCF_036320965.1 Panulirus ornatus
AACCCACAACACCCCTCCATGAATAACCTACAACACCCCTCCATGAATAACCCACAACACCCCTCCATGAATAACCTACAACACCCCTCCATGAATAACCTACAACACCCCTCCATGAATAACCTACAACATCCCTCCATGAATAACCTACAACACCCCTCCATTAATAACCTACAACACCCCTCCATGAATAACCTACAACACCCCTCCATGAATAACCTACAACACCCCTCCATGAATAACCTACAACACCCCTCCATGAATAACCCACAACACCCCTCCATGAATAACCTACAACACCCCTCCATGAATAACCTACAACACCCCTCCATGAATAACCTACAACACCCCTCCATGAATAACCTACAACACCCCACCATTAACAACCTACAACACGACCATTAACAACCTACAACACCCAACCATTAACAACCTACAACACTCGACCATTAACAACCTACAACACCCCACCATTAACAACCTACAACACCCCACCATTAACAACCTACAACACTCGACCATTAACAACCTACAACACCCCACCATTAACAACCTACAACACTTGACCATTAACAACCTACAACACCCCACCATTAACAACCTACAACACTCGACCATTAACAACCTACAACACTCCACCATTAACAACCTACAACACTCGACCATTAACAACCTACAACACCCCACCATTAACAACCTACAACACTCGACCATTAACAACCTACAACACCCCACCATTAACAACCTACAACACTCGACCATTAACAACCTACAATACCCCACCATTAACAACCTACAACACCCCACCATTAACAACCTACAACACCCCACCATTAACAACCCACAACACCCCACCATTAACAATCTACAACACCCCACCATTAACAACCTATACAACCCCACCATTAACAAACTTCAACTCCCCAACATTAACAACCTACAACTCCCCACCATTAACAACCTACAACACCCCACCATTAACAATCTACAACACCCCACCATTAACAACCTACAACACCCCACCATTAACAACCTACAACACTCGACCATTAACAACCTACAACACCCCACCATTAACAATCTACAACACCCCACCATTAACAATCTACAACACCCCACCATTAACAATCTACAACGCCCCACCATTAACAACCTACAACACCCCACCATTAACAACCTACAACACCCACCATTAACAACCTATAACACCCCACCATTAACAACCTACAATGCCCCACCATTAACAACCTACAACACCCCACCATTAACAACCTACAACACCCCACCATTAACAACCTACAGTACCGCACTATTAACAATACACAACACCCCACCATTAACAACCTACAACACCCCACCATTAACAACCTACAACACTCGACCATTAACAACCTACAACACCCCACCATTAACAACTTACAACACCCCACCATTAACAACCTACAACACCCCACCATTAACAATCTACAACACCCCACCATTAACAATCTACAACACCCCACCATTAACAACCTATAACACCCCACCATTAACAACCTACAACACCCACCATTAACAACCTACAATGCCCCACCATTAACAACCCACAACACCCACCATTAACAACCTACAATGCCCCACCATTAACAACCTACAACACCCCACCATTAACCTACAAACTCTCTCAACCACAACACTCCTTATCACTGAACTGTTGTGAATGAACAATAGATCTGCAGGGGGAGAGGAAGGGGGCCGGGCTCCGTGTTTCAACCTCTCCCCCTTCCCATACGCCCCAAGTCTCCTCCTCCTGCTCCCCCACCTTCCTCTGCTCACCTGACGCAGGCGCCGCCGGGGGGAGAGCCGGCCAAAGCGGCCACGCAGGGCAGCTCCTACAGGTGGTTCCCGGAGCTTGGGAATATTCCATGGCAGAACCGACCGGGGGAAATTCCACGTCCACCTACCTACCTCCCACCAGCTGGCAAGCCAGGTGGACCGGCAACCGCGCTACTCTCTCTCTCTCTCTCTCTCTCTCTCTCTCTCTCTCTCTCTCTCTCTCTCTCTCTCTCTCTCTCTCTCTCTCTCTCTCTCCTCTTTTCTCTCTGCCTCGCCCACACGTGGGCCGCTGGCATTCATGTCCACAAAAACACAGTCTCCTACCTCTCCCTTCCACGACACTTCACACACACACACACACACACATAGAGCTTGTTCTTGGCAACTCTTGGGATAATTTTTTTCCCCCTTGCGGAGAGCGCTACGCGCTAGCCTTGCCTCGCGTGCTAAGGTATACTGGGGGGGGGGGGGGGCATGTCTTCTTACAGCTGCTTCTGACCGTCTAACTCGCGTGTGCTGGGGACCTTGTCTAACTTTGAGAAGTGCCCTTGTCTATCTATCTATCTATAACAAGCGTCCTTCGCTACCTGACTATGGCAAGCGACGTTGTTCTGTCTATCTACGACAGGCGTCCTCGGCTACCGATCTGGCTGGAGAGAGAGAGAGAGAGAGAGAGAGAGAGAGAGAGAGAGAGAGAGAGAGAGAGAGGAGTCTTGCCGCGCCGGCAGTGTTACCAGCACACCATGGCTGGCTGGGTTCTCCTACACCCAGAACGTGACACTCGCACTTGACTCTCTAGTCTGTGAGGGCGGCCCCCTCGCCCCGCCCCTACGAGTGTAGAGCATCCTCCCCCATACAGTACACATAGGTCATTACACACACACACACACACACACACACACACCCACACACACCCACACACACATTGTAGGCAGTAGGAAGGAAACTAGGTAGGTTAGGTGGGTAACCCTAGACCACGGAGGGAGGATCATACCTGCCTGGTCATCGGGAGGATCAGTGACGGCCATGCGAGTGAGCCAGCACGACGGTGGCTGTCCAGTTTCCCTCCCTGGCCTGGCCTGGCGCCAAAACACGTGGGTAGGTGGCGTTCAAGTCCACCGACGCGAAAGAAATGTCTCCTTCGTGCACACAGCACTCGGCAACACAGCAAGTTAACTCACACGACTCATTATTCTAAACTCTTTAACTTTCCCTGCGGTGAGCGCTACGCTCTAACCCCTGTCTGATGTGAGAGTGTCAGTATACAGAGTTCAATAACTTTGAGGGGCTCCAAGAGTTCTAAACTCGATGGGGTTCGAAGGATGTAGAACTCACTCACTGTACTATTGGGTAATTATATGGCACCACAAGACGACTCAGAGGCACAACAGACCCCACGGGGTAAGTCGAGGTGGAAACAGGTCACCACCAAGGAGTAAGTCGAGGCAGCAGAGGTCACCACCAAGGGGTAAGGTCGAAGCAGCATAGGTCACCATCATGGGGCAAGTCGGAGCAGCACAGGTCACCACCACGGGGCAAGTCGGGGCACCACAGGTCACCTGGGTGAGTCGGGGCAGCACAGATCACCACCACGGGGTAAGTCGAGGCACCACAGGTCACCACCACCACGGAATAAGTCGAGGCAGCGCAGGTCACCACCGCGGGGCAAGGCCTAACGGGGCAAGGTCGAAGACGGGGCACCAGAACAGGGTGGGTGCGTGGGTTACTAGCCTAAACCTTTATATCGATTGCTCTAGAAGACTCACATGGCGTGTGTCTCGTGTTTGTTGGGCTGTGTGCCGGTCACCATGACGCACCAGGAACCAGGTCACAGGTGGAAGGAAGGAAGGTGGGAGGAGGGAGTGCAGAAGCATGAGATCATACGTACAGGACACGTCACCCTCGAAGTAATGATGGAAGTAGAGAGCTGATTAAGAGATAATATAATAATAACAAATAATCAGTAATGATAATAACAACAACAACAACAACAACAACAACAACAACAACAACAATAATAATAATAATAATAATAATAATAATAATAATAATAATAATAATAACAACAACAACAACAACAATAATAATAATAATAATAATAACAACAACAACAACAATAATAATAATAATAATAATAATAATAATAATAATAATAATAATAATAATAACAAATGATAGTAATGATAACAAATTGATAGCAATAATAAGGATTAAAATATAAAACAATAATATCACTAACAGTAATAATAACAATAACAATAGTGATAGTAATAATACTAGCAATAATGATAATAAAAATATATAACTGATTAAATGATCACTATAATTATCATCATTATTATTATTACTATTATTGCAGGTCACCAAACTCATCTTCACTTTACCCTCATCTCATCGTAACGCTAATAAATAATAATGATAGTAGTAGTGCTAATAGGAGTAACGATAACTATAATAATAATAATAATAATAATAATAATAATAATAATAATAATAATAATAATGATAAACTTTGGTGGGTCTTTACGGGTCACGAAAGATTTGGGGTTAAGTGACCCATCGTGGAGGGTAGCGGTCATGACCTAAGGTCTTCATCGTAGTATGCTTCTCCCAGTCTCCTTGAGCACGACGGTACGACTCATGAGCACGACGGTACGGCCTTTGAGCACGACGGTACGACTCATGAGCACGACGGTACGGCCTTTGAGCACGACGGTACGGCCTTTGAGCACGACGGTGCGATCCATGAGCACGACGGTACAGCCTTTCAGCACGACGGTACGATCCATGAGCACGACGGTGCAGCCTTTGAGCACGACGGTACGATCCATGAGCACGACGGTACGTCTCATGAGCACGACGTTACGACCCATAAACACGACGGTACGACCCGTAAACACGACGGTGCGACCCATGAGCACGACGGTACGACTCATGAGCACGACGGTACGACTCATAAACACGACGGTACGACCCATGAGCACGACGGTACGATACAGTATCGTGCGACGGTACCTTCGTGTTCCAAGGCCTGTGTTCTTTGTTTGCGCTAGGAACCCAAGGACAAGGACATGTCCTCCACGCACACCCAAGGACAAGGACATGTCCTTCCACGCAAAGCCATAACACACACACACACACACACACACACACACACACACACACACACACACCTCATAACCCAGGGATCCCTGAGATTTAACGAGATCCGGACGCGACTTCGAATCATCTCAGAATACTCATTTCCATCCACCCTCCTCACTACCCACCCGAAACCCACCCATCCAACCGCCGTCTGCGACGCGACCCACCATCCTCGAAGCAGAAGTCGTGGTGGTGTTGTAGCAACGGCGACCTGTCGTCAACAGATTACGACAGGGTGTCCATCGATCTAACGTCCGGGAACGGATAGGGCGGGCGTGGGCGGCCCCGTGCGCGGAGGGAGTGACGCCAAGCGTCGAGCGGCGGGGAGGCGCCAGGCGTTCGCTGGTCAGATCGGTGGCTGGTGGAGGCGATGGCTCGGATTGTTGAGAAAAGTCGCGCCATTCATCACTGGGTAAATAAGGAGACTCCATCATCCGTCGCCTTTCATCTTACTGATATTAAAAAG
Organism: Panulirus ornatus; assembly: GCF_036320965.1. Classification (NCBI taxonomy): domain Eukaryota; kingdom Metazoa; phylum Arthropoda; class Malacostraca; order Decapoda; family Palinuridae; genus Panulirus; species Panulirus ornatus. Next base: position 33,302,526 of record NC_092278.1, read on the forward strand.
GACCGGGTCGACGAGCGTCGTCTAAGGTCGATCATAAATTCCCAACGTGTAATCACAGTTTCACAGCATGTTATCCTGCGTTCACAGCATGTAATCCTACGTTCAGAGCATGTAATCCTACGTTCAGAGCATGTAATCCTATGTTCACAGCATGTAATCCTATGTTCACAGCATGTAATCCTACGTTCACAGCATGTAATCCTATATTCACAGCATGTAATCCTATGTTCACAGCATGTAATCCTACGTTCACAGCATGTAATCCTATATTCACAGCATGTAATCCTATATTCACAGCATGTAATCCTATGTTCACAGCATGTAATCCTATGTTCACAGCATGTAATCCTACGTTCAGAGCATGTAATCCTATGTTCACAGCATGTAATCCTATGTTCACAGCATGTAATCCTATGTTCACAGCATGTAATCCTACGTTCAGAGCATGTAATCCTATGTTCACAGCATGTAATCCTATGTTCACAGCATGTAATCCTACGTTCACAGCATGTAATCCTATGTTCACAGCATGTAATCCTACGTTCACAGCATGTAATCCTATGTTCACAGCATGTAATCCTATATTCACAGCATGTAATCCTACGTTCAGAGCATGTAATCCTATGTTCACAGCATGTAATCCTACGTTCAGTGCATGTAATCCTATATTCACAGCATGTAATCCTATGTTCACAGCATGTAATCCTACGTTCAGTGCATGTAATCCTATGTTCACAGCATGTAATCCTACGTTCAGTGCATGTAATCCTATATTCACAGCATGTAATCCTATGTTCACAGCATGTAATCCTACGTTCAGTGCATGTAATCCTATATTCACAGCATGTAATCCTATATTTACAGCATGTAATCCTATATTTACAGCATGTAATCCTATATTTACAGCATGTAATCCTATATTTACAGCATGTAATCTTATCTTCGCACTATTTGGACCTTCTTGGTGTAGCTGTTAGCGTTGCTGACCGTGACGGATTCACGGGCCGTCCTGACTGCGGTACTCAGTCCACAGTCAACCCAGCTGTTCATCCTCCCCATGGAGTTGATCGATATATATATCGGAAAGTAGACCGCTGGCCATAAGTCATTCATTTGCCCGTGCCGTTTCAGCTAACACGAAAGAAAATATATAAACTCATACATTCACAGTATGTAATCATAAACTCACAACATGTAATCATAAACTCACAACATGTAATCATAAACTCACAACATGTAATCATAAACTCACAACATGTAATCATAAACTCACAACATGTAATCATAAACTCACTACATGTAATCATAAAATCACTTCTACTAATCAAATAACTTCTACCACTGACATCAAACCCCTTAGGCCTAAATCATCTATTATTTCTGGGAGATTCTTGATTTATTGTAGACAGATTGAGGGACAGATAACAAATAGATAGACAAATGTAAAAGAGTCGCCCCCGGGTGGGCTCGAACCACCAACCTTTCGGTTAACAGCCGAACGCGCTAACCTATTGTGCCACGGAGGCCGCGAGGAAGTGGTGGTGGGTGTGTGTTTCTCAGTACGAGTGACGTACAGTTCAAGTACCCTGGACCTCATTCGGAGGGTAGTAGAGAGATGGATAAATAGATGGATAGATAGCTAGATAGATAGACAGATAGAGAGAGAGAGAGAGAGAGAGAGAGAGAGAGAGAGAGAGAGAGAGAGAGAGAGAGAGAGAGAGAGAGAGAGAGAGAGAGAGAGGTAACACGTCCCTTGTCGTGTATCAAGTGTGGGGCGTCACTGCTCCTTTGGAACACTCGCTATAGTTAGGTTATTAACGTTACTGGATCATGAGTGTGTTACTGGATCATGAGTGTTACTGGATCATGAGTGTGATACTGGATCATGAGTGTGTTACTGGATCATGAGTGTTACTGGATCATGAGTGTTACTGGATCATGAGTGTGTTACTGGATCATGAGTGTTACTGGATCATGAGTGTTACCGGATCATGAGTGTGCTACTGGATCATGAGTGTTACTGGATCATGAGTGTGTTACTGGATCATGAGTGTTACTGGATCATGAGTGTGTTACTGGATCATGAGTGTTACCGGATCATGAGTGTGCTACTGGATCATGAGTGTTACTGGATCATGAGTGTGTTACTGGATCATGAGTGTTACTGGATCATGAGTGTGCTACTGGATCATGAGTGTTACTAGATCATGAGTGTGTTACTGGATCATGAGTGTTACTGGATCATGAGTGTGTTACTGGATCATGAGTGTTACTGGATCATGAGTGTGTTACTGATCATGGTTATCATGAGTGTTACTATGGACATCATGAGTGTGCTACTGGATCATGTGTTACTGGATCATGAGTGTGTTACTGGATCATGAGTGTTACTGGATCATGAGTGTTACTGGATCATGAGTGTTACTGGATCATGAGTGTTACTGGATCATGAGTGTGTTACTGGATCATGAGTGTGTTACTGGATCATGAGTGTTACCGGATCATGAGTGTGCTACTGGATCATGTGTTACTGGATCATGAGTGTGTTACTGGATCATGAGTGTTACTGGATCATGAGTGTTACTAGATCATGAGTGTGACACTGGATCATGAGTGTTACTGGATCATGAGTGTGTTACTGGGTCATGAGTGTTTCACCGGATCATGAGTGTGCTACTGGATCATGAGTGTTACTGGATCATGAGTGTGACACTGGATCATGAGTGTTACTGGATCATGAATGTTACTGGATCATGAATGTGACTCTGGATCATGAGTGTTACTGGATCATGAATGTGACACTGGATCATGAGTGTTACTGGATCATGAGTGTTACTGGATCATGAGTGTTACTGGATCATGAGTGTGTTACTGGATCATGAGTGTTACTGGATCATGAATGTGACACTGGATCATGAGTGTGTTACTGGATCATGAGTGTTACTGGATCATGAGTGTGTTACTGGATCATGAGTGTTACCGGATCATGAGTGTGCTACTGGATCATGTGTTACTGGATCATGAGTGTGTTACTGGATCATGAGTGTGTTACTGGATCATGAGTGTTACTGGATCATGAGTGTTACTGGATCATGAGTGTTACTGGATCATGAGTGTGTTACTGGATCATGAGTGTGTTACTGGATCATGAGTGTTACCGGATCATGAGTGTGCTACTGGATCATGTGTTACTGGATCATGAGTGTGTTACTGGATCATGAGTGTGTTACTGGATCATGAGTGTTACTGGATCATGAGTGTTACTGGATCATGAGTGTTACTGGATCATGAGTGTGTTACTGGATCATGAGTGTGTTACTGGATCATGAGTGTTACCGGATCATGAGTGTGCTACTGGATCATGTGTTACTGGATCATGAGTGTGTTACTGGATCATGAGTGTTACTGGATCATGAGTGTGCTACTGGATCATGAGTGTTACTGGATCATGAGTGTTACTGGATCATCAGTGTTACTGGATCATGAGTGTTACCGGATCATGAGTGTGCTACTGGATCATGAGTGTTACTGGATCATGAGTGTTACTGGATCATGAGTGTTACCGGATCATGAGTGTGTTACTGGATCATGAGTGTGTTACTGGATCATGAGTGTTACTGGATCATGAGTGTTACTGGATCATGAGTGTTACTAGATCATGAGTGTGACACTGGATCATGAGTGTTACTGGATCATGAGTGTGTTACTGGATCATGAGTGTTACCGGATCATGAGTGTGCTACTGGATCATGAGTGTTACTGGATCATGAGTGTGACACTGGATCATGAGTGTTACTGGATCATGAATGTGACACTGGATCATGAGTGTTACTGGATCATGAATGTTACTAGATCATGAATGTGACTCTGGATCATGAGTGTTACTGGATCATGAGTGTGACACTGGATCATGAGTGTTACTGGATCATGAATGTTACAGGACCATGAGCATGTTATTGTAACATAAGTGTACACAAGACCTAACTCCTTTACCAAACTTCTACGTGGTAGAGTCAAATGCTTTCTGGCAGTCAGGATCCATACCATCACGTGTGTGTGTGTGTGTGTGTGTGTGTGTGTGCGAAGTAGGGGAAATCTAATGATGCTGGGGAACGGTTACCCACAATGCTTCCTCGTCCTAGGCGCCCTTGTCCAGTGGACTGTCAAAAGGGCAAGGTCTCACGAAGAGACGAAACATTTAAGAATGAACAGTCTTCAGAGGAGTGTGTATATATATATATATATATATATCCCTGGGGATAGGGGAGAAAGAATACTTCCCACGTGTTCCCTGCGTGTCGTAGAAGGCGACTAAAAGGGGAGGGAGCAGGTGGCTGGAAATCCTCCCCTCTCTTTCTTTTTTTTTTAATTTTCCATAAGAAGGAACAGAGAAGGGGGCCAGGTGAGGATATTCCCTCAAAGGCCCAGTCCTTTGTTCTTAATGCCACCTCGCTAACGCGGGAAATGGCGAATAGTATGAAAGATATATATATATATATATATATATATATATATATATATATATATATATATATATATATATATATATATATATATATTCATAATCAGTTTGCTCGTGAGATCTCTCATCACAATAATCTTCACGTTAGCCATGACGCAACAGTCACAAGTACAGCGGCCCCAACCCCTCACCTTGCGGAGGACCTGTGAACAAGAACTCCGTTTACCGCGACACATCAACCTGTGGTCACTGGGTAACTCTGTCTCCACACAAAACACAAGGACCTCCTAACCCCCACCACCACCACCGCCGCCGGAACAGGATGGACCATTCTGGAAGTCAGTGTGAAACCCCTTCCCTAATTTTCTTTCCCCCCCTTTATTCAGTCAGGGAGAACCACCAAGGCGCGCGCGCGCGTGTGTGGTGAGGGAAACGGCCCTCATCTGCGCCATTACCGGGATCTCTCCCATGGTCACTGAGGGCACCGGTCGAACCTGCTCCCAGGGACATGATCTGCCTCCGCAAAGATCAAGGATCAAGTTGAGGGTAGGGAATGTGTGTGTGTGTGTGTGTGTGTGTGTGTGTGTGTGTGTGTGTGTGCAGAGAGAGAGAGAGAGAGAGAGAGAGAGAGAGAGAGAGAGAGAGAGAGAGAGAGAGAGAGAGAGAGAGAGAGAGAGAGAGAGAGAGAGAGAGAGAGAGGTGGAGGACGATGGTCGGGTGGATGATTTATCTCATGGATGTGTCAGTGGCAGAGGGACAGACAGTATCCTGAGCAAAGGTTGTGTTTTGACCATTCAGGAAGGTGAGAGGCGTGCATGGGATAGAATGAATGGACAGGCGTGGTAGGGAAGAAAGAACTTCCTACGTATTCCCTGCGTGTCGTAAAAGGTGACTAAAACAGGAGGGAGCGGAGGGCTGGAAATTCTCCCCTCAAACCTTCACTTTTCCAAAAGAAGGAACAGAGAAGGGGGCCAAGTGAGGATCTTCCCTCTTGGCTCAGTCCTCTGTTCTTAATGCTACCTCGCTAACGCAGGATATGGCAAATACGTTTAATATATATATATATATATATATATATATATATATATATATATATATATATATATATATATATATATATATATATATATATCCATGCGTTAAGGAGAGAACAGAGAACAAAATAATGAGGTGAGGACATCCTACGACCGAAGAACCAATGATTCAATCACTTTCAACGAAATGTGATTCGGTAAATCATGTTTAATCTTTTACATCAAAACTTCAAACATCAAATCGTAAGAGGGAGTAAGAGAGTAATGACGTACAGAAAGAATAAAAAATGGAGCAAGAGTGTTCTAAGTTTATATATAAATGAAAAAAAAAGAAATGTTAATAGGCATTTTGCTCCCCTTTCCACACACGAACTAGATTTCATCACCATTCATACATTTTTGAAATGGACTTAGTGACTAACTCCCTGTGCATGACTTCATTAAACATTGCATAACAAGATGGATATGACTCACTTCTCATACGTCATATCATAATCTTGCCTGAAAGCTTAGATATTTCCTGTTATGACGACAGAAAGTCTGGTGGGAGTAGACGACAACAGAGGGTTTGGCATATGACTCAGACATCCAGCACTGAAGATGGTGTAATTGGGCAATGTTTTCTTCGTAAAAGATAGAAAATGAATGTTATTATTATTATTATTATGATTATTATTATCATTATTATTATTATTATTATTATCACTATTATTATTATAATTATTATTATTATCATTATCATTATTTTTGGTAAAAGACAGAAAATGAATATTATCATTATTATTATTATTATTATTATTATTATTAGTAGTAGTAGTAGTAGTAGTAGTAGTAGTAGTAGTAGTATCATTATCATCATTACTAATATCATATTATCATTATTATCATTACTATTATTATTATCAATATTATTATTACCATAATTAGTATCATTATTATTATACAACCCCCGGATCTCTTTCACAAAGGAGACCTTTGGCTAAAGCCACGAGAGTGGGGGTCCCTGCAGCTCCAAGGTTGCGCCACATTCAGTACCAGGGAAAGGTTGGTGTCCATTCAGAGGAAACGTTCTCTGGTGAGACGGTACTTTGTTTTTGTCAACTGACGAATAATACAGCTTCGCCAAAGATCATTTCTATTCATGCTTTGTAACATTACACAGGAGTCCAGCAACATCAAAAATTGTGTGTGTGTGTGTGTGTGTGTGTGTGTGTGTGTGTGTGTGTGTGTGTGTGTGTGTGTGTGTGTGTGAGACGATGTGATCATTACACGAGAGTGCACTTGGGACACTTAATCGTGTTTCATTTTCCACGTGGTTATCAGCAAATACAAGATCACGCGCACCACTGTGCCCTACTGGACCCTTCAATATATATATATATATATATATATATATATATATATATATATATATATATATATATATATATATATATATATATATATATACGAGCACTGATTTTCGTTGGTTCGTTATGGCCTCCTTCCATCACCAACCCTTCTCAAATGGTACGAACCATGAACTACACTGGAACCATGAGTATATCTTTCAAGCCTCGCGAGATGTGTGTCGACTCACCTACACCTACACACACACACACACACACACACACACACACACACACATGCGCGACGGAGCGTTGTCCCAAGACGGTGAGAGAGGCGAAGACCATAAGGGACGTTGTCCCAGGACGGGGACAGAGGCGAAGACAAGCGATGTCCATAAGGGATCGAACTGGTTCTCAGTGATGATGATGATGGAGATGAATATAAAAATGAAGATGATGATGATGATCATGAAGATGATAATGAAGATGAAGATAAAGATGAAGATGATGATGATGATGATGATGATGAAGATGAAAATGATGATGATGATGAAAATGATGATGATGATGATGATGAAGATGAAGATAAAGATGAAGATGATGATGATGAACATGAAGATGAAAATGATAATGATGATGAAGATGAAGATAGAAATGATAATGATGATGAAGACGAAGATGATGATGATGATGATGATGATGATGATGATGATGATGATGTCCCTATAAGCTGCACCGGTATCAAGGGCCGATCGACTACAATGTTCTGGTCTACAAGGTTGACCAGTATGAGCGGCCCAGCCTGGCCCAGCCCGGCCCCAGTCATTACTACGCACCTTCACGTCACACCAGACTCTCCTGAATAATTCTACTGAAATCATTTCTCCTGTTTTGGGGTGGCCGTTGGCAACGGAGGGCAGCGGTTACGGAAACAGAAGACGAACGTGCGACGGGCCAAGTAGCATGAGATGAGGATGAACTACACTCAGAGAGAGAGAGAGAGAGAGAGAGAGAGAGAGAGAGAGAGAGAGAGAGAGAGAGAGAGAGAGAGAGAGACTCAGGAGGGAGGGACGGGGTTGTGTGGAGGGCGTGGACGTTGGTTAACCTGCCTGAACTGGCTGGTCCCAAGGCCGCCATCACCACATACACACACACACACACACACACACACACACCCACACACCACATCCTCCCCCACTCCTCATCTCATAACTCAGGACCCTCCGCTCACAGCCCAAGACCTTCTGCTTCCTCCCTCACAACCAACCTAAGAACCTTCGCTCCCTCCCTTACAATTTAGGACCCTCCGCTCACTCCCACACAACCTAAGATCCCCCGTTCCCTCCCTCACAACCTAGAGCCCTTCGCTTACTCCCTCCCTCCCTCACAGTCAAGGACCCTCCGCTCCCTCCCTCTCTGACGACCTAAAAACCCAATTATGTCTCTATCTCGCACCTCAGACCACCTCAACATCCATGGACCTCATTGCACTACACATCTGAGGCCACCCCACCTCACAATGCACCACCTCCTTCACCTCACACTCTCGAACTCACATTCCTCTCTCTCTCTCTCTCTCTCTCTCTCTCTCTCTCTCTCTCTCTCTCTCTCTCTCTCTCTCTCTCTCTATCTATCTATCTATCTATCTATCTATCTATATATATATATATATATATATATATATATATATATATATATATATATATATATATATATATATATATATATATATATATATACATATAAATATATATATATATATATATATATATATATATATATATATATATATATATATATATATATATATATATATATATATATATATATATATATATATAAGAAACCCAAGAAACTTGTCTTCGCAGTTGACATACACCAGGCTGAAAATCATATATTTCGTTCTGTTCTTAACATGTGTAATGGGATGTCTTCTTGGAACTTCAACTTTTTTGGGACCAGTTGTGTTCTCCACAAAGGTACGTGGTTGTGTTCTCTAGTACTGAGGGTATATATATATATATATATATATATATATATATATATATATATATATATATATATATATATATATATATATATATATATATATATATATATATATATATACATACATATATATAATTCGTATCACTACAGCGTCCTTCAAGGTGACTATTCTGAGCCACAGGTATGCCGTCCCAAAGGATGGAGCGAGTCCAGGGAAAGCAGAGTAAGACAAGAGAAGTACGAGGTGCTGGCGTGACAAAGGGTGGTAGAGGGAGGGAGAGCCACCAGCTGAGGAGGAAGATGGAGGAAGTGATGAAAAAGGAGGGAAGGAGAGAAAACGAGAAAGGTTGTGGCAGAGCGCAGCCCCTCCCACCCCTTCTGTACACAGGGTGTAAGGATAAAAAAGAGACGCTGGTGTTTCAATTATTTTGCAACTCAGATATTTCGCTTGATATTGACTTGGGTCATCGTTAGCAACTGGCTTGCGTGTCTTAGCTGCAACCTAACTTAACCTAACCTAGCCAAACCTAACCTAACCTAACCTAGCCGAAGCTAACCTAATCTAACCTGACGTAGCCAATTCCTTACTCCTGAAATTTACATGAACAGGAGCCTAATTACCTAACAATTCGTTGTGTCTGTTCGTCTTGTTTTCAATTTCAAAGATTCTTAGTAAATACTGATTTTTATTTGGTGTTTTTACTGCAGCAAAATGTGGTTGGGAATTTTTTTTCGGTTATCATACGGAGTCCAAATCTGTTGATTTCAATTTGACTTCTTTCATGTGATCCAGGTAAACTGATAATCTTCATTCGTTTATGGGGAACCAATGATTTTGTTATCAATTTACTATATCTAATAGGAGCACCTCCTAAAAATCATTTGCTTATTTCATCAGAACCAAATATCTTGCAAACTTTTCTTGTTCTTCATTGGAACTTAAATGTTTATACTTTAGTTCTTACATTTATTGACGTTGAACTACTAAATTTTTTTTATTCATTTCCTTAGAGCTGTGTTCGGAATGCTGTCTATGACTTCAGGTTCCTCAGAACTGTTGGCTGAAGGAAGTGCCTGGTTTTCCGACATTAAAATAACCCGTTTGACCATCTTATTCGGTTCTTCGGCCATTTATACAAAACAAAAAATCATTATACAATTGTCAGAGCTCAAAAACGAAACGAAAAAGAAAAACATATACATAACTGTGTAGCCACAATACCCTTGACTTTACGAACATTAATAAAAAAAAATCGAACGGGGGGAAAAAAAATGGTGTATCAGGGTAGACAGACGAGACCTAATGTGCTGAAGGTCGTAGTCTCTTAAGGAAGACGGTACGGTACGACCCTTGAGCACGTACGATGGGGGTACGACTCTTGAGCACGACGGTACGACACCGGAATACGAAAGTACGAGTTATAAGCAAGGAGGTACAGTCTACAGAGACGACAGTACCCCCCTTGAGCACGGCGGTACGATCCCATGAGCACGACGGTACAAGCCCTGGCCACGAAGGTATGGCCTTAGAGCCGACACTTAGGAGATATCAGAACCAAGGGTCGTACCTTAGTGCTCAAGGATCGTACCGTTGCTGTCAAGGGTCGTACCTTAGTGCTCGAGGATCGTACCGTTGCTGTCAAGGGTCGTACCGTAGTGCTCGAGGATCGTACCGTTGCTGTCAAGGGTCGTACCGTAGTGCTCGAGGATCGTACCGTTGCTGTCAGGGGTCGTACCGTAGTGCTCGAGGACTGTACCGTTGCTATCAAGGGTCGTACCGTAGTGCTCGAGGATCGTACCGTTGCTGTCAAGGGTCGTACCGTAGTGCTCGAGGATCGTACCGTTGCTGTCAAGGGTCGTACCGTAGTGCTCGAGGATCGTACCGTTGCTGTCAAGGGTCGTACCGTAGTGCTCGAGGATCGTACCGTTGCTGTCAAAGGTCGTACCGCAGCTCCACACACACACACAGAGCACCCCAGCCTCCACCCCCTTCCTCCCCTCACTAGAGCTCCAAACCCGTCACACATATCGAACATCAAAGCCTTGGCATGACGTCATGGCTCCCCCCCCCACTCCTCCTCCTCCCCCCAATAACAGTCGAAAGCCTTCGCCATAAACTTTTACAAATTACTAAATCTATCGAAGGTAATGAGGTGAGGTGGGGCTGCAAGGCGATGTAATGAGGAGGAGAGGGATTTCTCTGGCAACCAACTCGTGTGGCAATAGCAATGTAGGATTACACACACACACACACACACACACACACACACACATATATACCCACTTGGGGGTCGTGCTCCACCCACTGACGACACCACTGGTGTGGGTCGCACTGAGAAAAGCCTCGGGAACCCCTAGACTCTAAGGGGAAGACGACGACGATAGCTGACTTCAGTGGTGACCTCCACCTGCCTTTGGCCTCCTCGAAGGCCCAGCTGGTGTTGGCGAGGCCTGGGGCTGGCTGGGGCAGGGGTAGAGGCCTCCCTGCGCCCCCCCGACGAAACCTGGTGGGTGACTTATTGATTCAAGCTATGGGACCTCGAACCTCCGTCACCACGTGACCCAAACACGGAATGGGACCTCGAACCTACGTCACCACGAGTTTCAAGCACTGAATGGGGTTTCGAACCTAATATACCAACGCAAGCCCCAAGCACTGTATGGGGTCTCGAACCTACAACACCAACGCAAGCCCCAAGCACTGTATGGGGTCTCGAACCTACAACACCAACGCAAGCCCCAAGCACTGTATGGGGTCTCGAACCTACTATACCAACGCAAGCCCCAAGCACTGTATGGGGTCTCGAACCTACAACACCAACGCAAGCCCCAAGCACTGTATGGGGTCTCGAACCTACAACACCAACGCAAGCCCCAAGCACTATATGGGGTCTCGAACCTACTATACCAACGCAAGCCCCAAGCACTGTATGGGGTCTCGAACCTACAACACCAACGCAAGCCCCAAGCACTATATGGGGTCTCGAACCTACTATACCAACGCAAGCCCCAAGCACTGTATGGGGTCTCGAACCTACAACACCAACGCAAGCCCCAAGCACTGTATGGGGTCTCGAACCTACAACACCAACGCAAGCCCCAAGCACTGTATGGGGTTTCGAACCTACTATACCAACGCAAGCCCCAAGCACTGTATGGGGTCTCGAACCTATTATACCAACGCAAGCCCCAAGCATACCCATAAGCCTAGCATCACATACCCTCAGAGTCCTATAATCTAACCTCATAAACCTTGAACGTACACAGTAAAGATGTCTCTGAATCCCCCCCATCAAAATGACATACACACACACACACACACACACACACACACACACACACATGCACTCTCTCTCTCTCTCTCTCTCTCTCTCTCTCTCTCTCTCTCTCTCTCTCTCTCTCTCTCTCTCTCTCTCACTATCGCTGTCCTCGGCTCATAGAGATTCGCGAAGCAGTTTTCTCTACGTTAATTATCATCTTCGCTAATCAATCACACTGTAACAGATGACCAACGAAGGCATTTTGATCATCGCAACATAAATGTTTTTAATAATAATAATAACAATAATAATAATAATAATAATAATAATAATAATAATAATAATAATAATGGGTACTTGACCACGTAAGATTCAATTAAGATGTTTGATACGTGCACGCGGGAGCACTGAACAGCCTAAGGTCTCAGATGATAAGCATTTTCTTCACCATCATCATCATATCTCCCCATTTTTCAGTGTCACTGCTCAGTCGGCAGAGCAGAAAAAAAAAATGATCTAATCTTGTTCAAGTTTGTATGGTTGAAACAAGAACCAAGGATGTGTGCTCAAGCGTCTTTATCACGCTCATAGTGTAACTGGCATCTTTATTACCCTTTGTGTATGTGTCCCCCTAACATCTTTATTACCTTAATGTGTCCTTGGCCTCTATATTCCCCTTCAGTATACCAGAACCTACGCGTAGAATCAGACAGCCGTGGGTGGCAGGTGTTCTCACTAATGCATACAACATAAAATCCTTTCCCGTCATTCGTCTTCACGTCGCCAATCACTCTAAAACCTCCCGACTGCTGTTGGGCGTCAGGGACGACACCAAGTGCTGGATGCATATGATCTGTACTGTCCAAAAACTGAGGGAACTGAGGCCAAGCAGTCTGTAAGACAATGGCCGACGCCAGGGAAAGGCGGTCTGGCGAATCTACGAACATCAACAACTCCCTCCCCACCACGAAAGTGTCGAAGGATTTCACATCTGCTGTTCGGAGTATTGCCATCAGCGCCAGACTGAAGGGTGACGTAACATGTTCGTAATAAGGTCGTTCTAGCCTTACGGCTTGGCAAAGCGTGGCTACTATATACGCAGTATGGCTGTGGGGGTTGGAGGGAGGGGTTTTTGGCGTCTGCGGAACAGCGGGAACGGCGACGCGAGTGGGCCAGTTCGAAGGTCTTGAGAGGACTTCGAGGTACCGCATTCCTTCCTGAGGAACTAGACGCCCAAAGTTTAAGGTTACGAGCTACTCTTTTGTGTGAATCTGTTTACATAAGGAATAAAACCCATGGGGCTGGGTAATGGTCGCGTCGTTTTGAGATGTTAACCTTACACAACACTGACCTTTCCGTCTAGAGTACTCACTGCCACGTGGTCTGTTAGAGTAGTAAACAGTACACTTGGCCTGGATGGAGAGTTGGTGGTTTGGCACAAGTTTCATTACCTGCCAGGGTTCACATCGAGGTCCTCAGCGTCAAGCTACATGCGAAAATTTCCCTAAACATTTTCTTTTTTTTCTTCTGGTGTTACTAATGATTCTACGACGACATACTCTCTCACTATGCATCTAGACAATATATTTCAGCCTGAGTTACTTAGGCGACTTTTATACATACAACGCAACACTGCAGAGCGAGTAAAGATGACAAGAGCCTAACGCTAACCAGTAGTTTCTACACGTCTACATTGCTGAGGTACATTTGACAACTCTTCATTCAATTTACAGTTCTTGGAGGAGAAATGTGTCTAAAGTCATTATGTGATGAGCTTGATTAAATGTACAATCAAGATATATGTAAAAGTTATCCAAATAAACACGCAGTAAAACAAACAGGTGAAGATATCGTAAACAATCCTTTGTTAACGAGCAAGTCGGCGGAGCCTTATCACATCTGTTACGTAACAACGAATCCTCTTAGAACGAAGTTTGCCTACTTAAAAAAAATATATATCAAAGTTAGATATACGGTTCACCTCGAAGTGGGACTTTCTTAGAGTAATTCCCACCCAAAGACGTTGGCTAAACAAAATTCTCAACGCCAAGTCATTTTCAAAAGATCGTCCCGCGGGCGAGTGAGTGAGGGAGTGAGGGAGGTATGTATATGGCAACAACGCGCGCGTCAGGTCGGCAGAGCCGCGTCAGCGTGTAGCCGAAAACCCGCCGCGCTGGTGTGATTACAACAGCTCTCGCCTCTTCAAATATTCTCATCCTCATTGTGTAACGTGCTTTTACGCGGGGAGCAGAGTGTCTTAGTAACAGGTGGTTATGTTGCTAGGTCAGCCTCCTCGAGGGTGGGAGGGTGGCGGCTGTGGGGACAAGGGAGAGTGTCGAGTCCCAACCCTCCTCTGTATCAACGGACCAGCAACATAGCAACATACAAGGTTTGGGGACGGGAGAGGGGCCCGGGGTGCAGGAGGAGCTACAGCTAGCTCCCCATACCTTCCATTCCTGTCTCATCTGTCCTTCATCTTGTCCCTGGTCTTCATGCCCACACATCCTTGACTTACAACCTTATACAGGGACGTCCTTCAATGTCAAGGGTATCTAACCCCACCTACATCCTTCCCCACAGTCCCCGCCACCTCTGTGATGTGTACTTGTAGTTACAAGGTCCCCAAACCCACCCATCCCCAAACCCGATGGGAGCGTGTTTTTGTTTCAATTCTCAACCCAAAACAGCATCACTGGGTCACCAGTTTGGAAGACGGGATCCCTTATCTTTTATATCATTTCCGGAGACGTTGCTGTACTGTTCATCCCGCGCTGCCCAACACTAAACAAATGGATGAGGCTGGTGTTGTGGGGGGGGGGGGGGCGTGCTTTACGTAAGGGTTGGGTGTGGACCTGCGACGCTGGCTGGCTAAGCACCACATAACTCCATCGGGACACTCGGGGTCTCTCTCTCTCTCTCTCTCTCTCTCTCTCTCTCTCTCTCTCTCTCTATATATATATATATATATATATATATATATATATATAGAGAGAGAGAGAGAGAGAGAGAGAGAGAGAGCACTGTCTGTGACAGTGTGGCTTAAGAGGGTACAAAGTAGTGGGGATACGTGAAGGCAAGCATAAAGCGTACAGTGCGGGTGCAGTACGTCGACACAAGGAGGGATGACGGGCGGGCCCAAGTGGGCAGAAGGACTCATGGCGCCCTCATCCTCTGGGAAAAGGCGGGAATAGCAACAGGATATCACTAAGATGCAGGATATCACAGACGAACAGCAGCAGGATATCACTAAGATGCAGGATATCACAGACGAACAGCGGCAGGATATCACTGAGACGCAGGATATCACAGACGAACAGCAGCAGGATATCACTTGAGATACAGGTTATCACAGACGAACAGCAGCAGGATATCACTGTGGTGCAGGATATCACAGACGAATAGTAGCAGGACATAACCAAATAACGGATGATTAAGAAGAAAACGGATTTGATGATTTTATCTGAGTGTCACACATGTTAGGAACTGGTTAATGGAAGCGGGTCTGAAAAATAATTTTTTTTTTCAAGGGTGTAAAAACAGCAAGGACGAGGAGAGGTTGGGGCCGCAGGTTGGTGAGGGCTAGGAGAGGTTAGGGCCGCAGGTTGGTGTGTGCTAGGAGAGGTTAGGGCCACAGGTTGGTGTGTGCTAGGAGAGGTTGGGGCCGCAGGATGTGTGTGCTAGGAGAGGTTAGGCCCGCAGGTTGGTGTGTGCTAGGAGAGGTTAGGGCCGCAGGTTGGTGTGTGCTAGGAGAGGTTGGGGCCGCAGGATGTGTGCTAGGAGAGGTTAGGGCCGCAGGTTGGTGTGTACTAGGAAAGGTTAGGGCCGCAGGTTGGTGTGTGCTAGGAGAGGTTAGGGCCGCAGGTTGATGTGTGCTAGGAGTTGACGAAACCTAGGAGTGGTTAGAACTCTGGCGTTGGTGAGGGATGAGAGGAGCTAGGATTAGGAGGTTGGTTAGGGCCATAGTGGCTGGTGGATGTAGGTTAGGAGAGGTTAGGGCCAGGAGTTGGTGTAGGTTAGGAAAGGATAGGGCTTGGAAGGTTAGGTAAGGACGGGTGTATGTGAAAACTGAAGGTACTGAGAGCTTGGTGTGTGTGTGTGTGTGTGTGTGTGTGTGTGTGTGTGTGTGTGGGAGGTGGAGGGAAAGGTATCAAGGGAAGAGGGTAAGGACGTAAGAGTGAGAGGCCAGTGCTCGTGAGGGCCGGGCATCACAACGACCACGATGGCAGCGCAGTAGCCTAGCTTGTAGTAACCTTGGTTGGCGGGCGCCCCACACCTCACGTGAGAGCCAGACCCGGGCAGCCAAGACGCACCATAGCAGCAGCCTTGGCCGAGGCCTGCCACTCACCGCCCGTCACCACGCCAGCTGCCACCAGTGTAACCTCCCATGTGGTGCGCAGGTAACGTTGCCGGTGCCTGTAACTCCCCTGTGGTAGGCAGAAAACTTAGCAGGTGCTTGTAACCTACCCTGTGGTACGCAGGTAAATTAGCAGGTACTTGTAACCTCCCCTGTGGTAGGTTGGTAACTTAGCAAGGGCTTGTAACTCCCCCGTGGTACGCAGGTAACTTAGCAGGTGTCTGTAACTCCCCTGTGGTACGCAGGTAACGTTGCCGGTGCCTGTAACAGCCCTCGGTATGCGGGGTACTTACCAGCTGCTTGACCTACCCTGTAGTACTCACAACACCGAGCCAGCTGCCTGTACTTCTCTGTGGTAAACAGTAGCGTGCCAGCTGCCTGTACCTTCTGTGATAAATACACTACCGCGCCAGCTACCTATACACACACACTACTACGCCAACAGTCTGTACAATCCCCATTTAGTACATACCACACCACACACCAGGTTATACTTCTTCAACAGTACGAATAAACTTTCCACGCCCATAAAATTCTAAAAAAAGGAGAACAAATTTACTAAGGCCAATTCTCGTACTCTCTACCACCATTTCGCAAATTTGTGATACGGTCATAGTCGAAGTTGTAGGTACAGAAGAAGTGGTAACTGTAAAGACGAGGTATTGGCTCCCTAGCAGCAATGGTGTATTAAAAGCTACAGGTGTAGCAAAGGTGCTTGTATGAAGGCCAGTTGTGTTAGGAAGCCTAGTTGTGGTAGAGGCAGCTGGTAGCGTGGCCAACTCTTCACTTTCATTATAGCATCACTTTCATCGTCATTATCAATACAGTCCTTATCGTCTATCTCAGCTATCTTTAATTATCATTCGTATCATCTCAAGAGTCATTATCATGTGGGTAATTATCATCGGGCTGTCGTCACAATCGCTATTATCATCTCGATACACACGACGAGTTTTAAGGCTAGGTAGAGGAGGGCCCTGGCAGCGGAGGAGGCAGTGGCGGTGGTGGAGGGGAAGCGGTCTGGTGGAGAGAAGGGAGAGGCGGAGGGACGGACGCGGGTCGGATCTTGCACAACCCGACTCCTTACGTCACAGCCGATGTGAACGACCTCATCTCCATTACCTGGGAAAGTAGGCATCTCTCTCTCTCTCTCTCTCTCTCTCTCTCTCTCTCTCTCTCTCTCTCTCTCTCTCTCTCTCTCTCTCTCCACCAAAACTGCTGAACTGTTCAACAGCCCAGACACGCCATCCCTCCTCGCGCTCTCGCACAGACCACACAGAGCCGCAGACAGTTCAACACTCTCTTGAATCCTCTGTCCTCACTACTCTCCCTATATAAACCCCTGATGTCTGGAGTGTGGCATGCTGCGCTCAAGCCAGGGACAGATATGTGAGCACTGCTGGTACTCCTTTTCTTATTAATGGGTTTCCTAGAGCGTGATTGAAGCTGATGCTTTGGATAAATTTTGGAATGTAACACTGGGGTCGTAAACTAGAAATTTTTACAAAAAATCCATATTCAGGTAGGAACAAAGAGATCTATTTCATGTACGAAGGCTAGCAAATATTGGGCACTGTTGAATCCATCTGCCGTCACGGTGAAATGTATCCAATATGACATGTACGTAGAAAGTAACAAATAAAATTTCAAGACGAACTCAATGGCTATATCAATGTTTAGGTTATAAATACTATATGAGTTTCTCCTACGCTACTGACTTATCTGGAGATGTTAATCATATGATGTGGCCTATATGGTGATGTTAATCATATGAAGTTTAAAGTTTGTGGCTAGAGATGTGGACACAAAGTAGAAAAACGTGTCTTTGAAAGAAAAGAAAAATGGTGATTTAGGTCCAAACTTACCTAACAAAAAACGGCATAACACATTACTGTTTATACTAAAATACCTGTAATTCTTAGACTGTATCCACTTCATGTATCTAGAAGATGGCTTTTACCGTATGGGAAAACTGTAAGCTTCTGTAATGAACCAACTTTGTCATAACTCATTTGGCCTCTGGGGTTTGGCACAAACGCTTCGTGACTGTGATAATGAAGCGCTCATGGAGTGCACAATAACACTACTGCAAAATTCCACTCTCCTTCTCTGTGATTGTAAGTGTCCTTGATAATACGCTCTACTGAATTTTGCGGTAATATATATATATATATATATATATATATATATATATATATATATATATATATATATATATATATACTACATACATGGACCCCATAAAGGGAAGCTGCGGCTGCCGTATATTGCGTGGGCTACCTAACAGGAGATGCAAAACCGAAGTAATAGCTGCAAAAATGGGAAAGAGAACCACCGCTCTAGATCAGATTGTGAAAGCTGAAGAGCCAGACTGTTTGAAATTTTAGTTTTTCAAGTAATCATTTCGAGTTTGAACCTCCCGAGATGTGACAGAGTTGCTCCTTTACATTCGAAGTAAGTGTCCATGAGCGAAGAGCCTTCGCCACCTGAGTAGGATTCCTAGTTTCTTTGTGGAGAATCTAGCTGGAGTATTTCACAGTAACGGTGGTCAGCAAGCATAACCATCCCACATCAAGAGATGTAATAAGTCAATGGTCCATATCAGAGTCACATCTCACGTCGTTTTTGGATTTAAAATACAAACCACAACGCACACCAATTTTTATGACAAAAAAATAAAAACTGTCAACGTTCACCACTTTTGCCAACTCAACGAATGACGTGGACGCCATAACGGAGCTCAATCATGGATAATACAGACTACAAGTAGGTTCGTGTAGGTGGACCCAAGCTGGCACTACGCCAAATAGAACTATAACATACCAGTCAGGGATCATATTTCTTTTTACATCGTCTTTTATGAAAATACTAAAAATATCTTTGGTATCTGTTGCCAAAATTAGAATGATCTATGCTTCTCCTTCCTCAAAACCGGCCCCACAACTCAGGCCGCCACTGTGTTGCCAGGCCGCATTTTTTACTATGATTTTCATTATATTTTTTACGTCTGATGGAGAGCGAAGGTTATCAAATGTACCACTCATACCACAGACCAATCATGTACCACTACGACTACTACTACTACTACTACTAAATTCAAACACGAACAAAAGGCTTTATATATATATATATATATATATATATATATTATATATTTTTTTTTTTTTTTTATACTTTGTCGCTGTCTCCCGCGTTTGCGAGGTAGCGCAAGGAAACAGACGAAAGAAATGGCCCCCCCCCCCCCCCCATACACATGTACATACACACGTCCACACACGCAAATATACATACCTACACAGCTTTCCATGGTTTACCCCAGACGCTCCACATGCCTTGATTCACTTCACTGACAGCACGTCAACCCCTGTATACCAATATATATATATATATATATATATATATATATTGGCGTAAACGGATCTGGTGCTGATCTCACCCGTCTATCAGTCACACACACACATACATAACAAGGACTCACGCAACCCGTCCCTCTATTCCTTATATATTACCTAGAGCAGGAAAGCCTCGCCCTACCACGTCATTGTAGTCAGAGCAATCCTTGAATCTAACTTTCTTAGCATTTAGCTAAAACTCTGAGTTTGTTCTTAAATTATCTCGGCTGCTCAACGTGTGGGGAGAGTCGAGGGAAGTAGCGCATCTGGGAACATAAAAGAAAGGCTTAAGAATGTCATTTTGGCACACTACTAGTCTGTCCACAGTTGCTACGCAGTACTGTGCCCGTAGAGCATCATAATGCAGAATAAGAAGCCAAGACAAGCTTTCCTAGCCGGAGGTACGTTTTTAGCTAGGTAAGCTAACTTAAATAACAGTAAAGGGCAGCTAACCCAATCTAAATTCAGGTTAGATAAGCTACCCTAGTCTAAATTCAGGTTAGCCTAGTTAATGTAATCTAAATAAAGGTTCATTACGCTACGCTTCCTAAAATCAAGGATAGATACGCAACGCTACCATAAATCAACGTTAGATAGGCTAAGCTACCTTAAATCAAGGTTAGATAAGTTACTCTGTATGAAAGCGGAGCTAATCAATCTATCATAGGTATGGACAAAGTGATAAATCCCCAGTAAACGAATTGCTCTTTGGTCAGTACTACACTGCACTTCATATGTGAATCAAAAAGTCTTGCTGTAGGATATTATCGACTCCAGCACCCAGACCCCTGCCCCCAAGAGGATCACCACCACCTGCCACCTGCAGGCGACACCAGTACGACCTTGGCTACCGCTAGGTAGTCCCAGCCGCCTTTGTCTATTAGGGCCACGTGTGGGCACTAATACAGTGAGGGGCGCGACCAAATGCGCCCCTTTAATGCCAGGTTCAACCGCCAGGCGGCAGGTAAGGCATAAGTCAAGGGTGTGACATACATCACAATACAATGGTAAGCCGCAGCCACACTCGTTAAAATTCTATGCGTTGTAGGTGGGAGGATGAGGGAGGGGGTCTGCCTCCGCATCAGATACAATGTATTAGTCTTTGAGGAACGGAATGAGTTAATAGTCTGTTGTTGCGTATGTGAGGTAACTGTTAAGAGTGCTTCTGTCCCTGATTGTGGTGGTAGGATAAAAGCGGGGAAGTCTGACACAGGTAGAAGGACCCCGACGCATTTTACAGACTTGAAATTTTCCACTTCCATCCATGTCTTCATCTTTCTTCTCCGTTATTCTCCGCTTGGCTACTGGACAAATGTTGACGAACTGTTTTCTCACTTCCTGACGCTTTTCTTGTCGTTTCTTCATTTGTAGTCCTTACTGACTTAAGAAAAAAAAGTTTAGCTCACATTCTTGCGACCCCCAGCAGTCTAGTGATGGCTACTAGCACGTCTCCCCTTATTCTTCTTTCTCACAGTGTAGACAACATCGAGGTCTACCACCCTCATTTCTCGATGCATTCCACTCGTTTCTACTAGTACCATCCTTGGTGTATTCCACTGGATCAAGTCAGTGTAGCACAGTCCAAATGGAATGAGATATAAGTCGTACACTTTGTGTCTTTCCTCATCATCTATCAGTTCATGCAGCTTATCTTAAATATATATATATATATATATATATATATATATATATATATATTTTTTTTTTTTTTTTTTTTTTTTTTTTTTTTATACTTTGTCGCTGTCTCCCGCGTTTGCGAGGTAGCGCAAGGAAACAGACGAAAGAAATGGCCCAACCCCCCCCCCCCCCATACACATGTACATACACACGTCCACACACGCAAATATACATACCTACACAGCTTTCCATGGTTTACCCCAGACGCTTCACATGCCTTGATTCAATCCACTGACAGCACGTCAACCCCTGTATACCACATGACTCCAATTCACTCTATTCCTTGCCCTCCTTTCACCCTCCTGCATGTTCAGGCCCCGATCACACAAAATCTTTTTCACTCCATCTTTCCACCTCCAATTTGGTCTCCCTCTTCTCCTCGTTCCCTCCACCTCCGACACATATATCCTCTTGGTCAATCTCTCCTCACTCATTCTCTCCATGTGCCCAAACCATTTCAAAACACCCTCTTCTGCTCTCTCAACCACGCTCTTTTTATTTCCACACATCTCTCTTACCCTTACGTTACTTACTCGATCAAACCACCTCACACCACACATTGTCCTCAAACATCTCATTTCCAGCACATCCATCCTCCTGCGCACATCTCTATCCATAGCCCACGCCTCGCAACCATACAACATTGTTGGAACCACTATTCCCTCAAACATACCCATTTTTGCTTTCCGAGATATATATATATATATATATATATATATATATATATATATATATATATAGTCTGCCATGCACGATCTTTAATGCTAGTTTCCGGGGATACGTTCGTCGTAAATGTCTTCTCCAAAGTACGTCAATTTGGCTTGATTCTTGTATTATGCTTCCATTTGTAGGGTAGTCACAAGCTGGCCTTCTGAACCTTCCTTCTACTGCAAACTTCTTCCGCGCACTTTGTCTGACCACTTCTATGCTCTTTTGGCTTCACTGCAAAACTGTGTTTATGATATATATTTAACCCTCTATCACTTTCATAACAAGGCATCATTAGTAAACACTACTGTAGTATGACTTAAGTCTCATCCGACGCGTCATTCGTGAGCTGTGGACGACGGCATTGAATAAGTCACCCCTGCCAATGTTGCAAAGGCTTCCCCCAATACACGTTCTCTCTCTCTCTCTCTCTCTCTCTCTCTCTCTCTCTCTCTCTCTCTCTCTCTCTCTCTCTCTCTCTCTCTCTCTCGTGGCTGAATATCTATTCACGTAACCTTCCTTTATCACCACCATGACAAAAATCTTATCTTCAGCATCTATCTCTCGTGCGGGAGAAGGTCTCAGGAGTCCTTCTGGTTAGTCCAAACATACATTATCTAACCATCCATCTATCTATCTGTTATTCTCGTAGAGAATCGTTAGACAAACTGAGAATATCAACAAAAAACTGATAAATGCTGTATTAGCAGTAATGTTCAACAGCCAGGATCGAACCCGGGACTCTTGTGCAAGAGGCAGGAACGTTAACCGCTAGGCTATGGGCTTGGCTAATAGGAAATAACTATTCGAATACTATGTACTCGAATACCCTTCATCTCACGTTGATGAGCAACGGGGCCTACACCGGTCGTTTCCCAACAAGCGCACATAGCCAACAGTGAGGTTCGGTAAAATGCTATCTGTTGGCTATGTGCGCCTGTTGGGAAATGACCGGTGTAGACCCCGTTGCTCACCAACGTGAGACGAAGGATATTCGAGTACATAGTATTCGAATAGTTATTTCCTATTAGCCAAGCCCATAGCCTAGCGGTTAACATTCCGGCCTCTTGCACAGGGGTCCCGGGTTCGATCCTGGTTGTTGGAGGTTTGTATGTTCTATGAAGGTGCGCGTTTCTACGCACTTTATTCGTATATATATATATATATATATATATATATATATATATATATATATATATATATATATATACGTTCAAATGTAGAGGTATGTATATGTGCGTGTGTGGACGTGTATGTGAGTGGGTTGGGCCATTCTTTCGTCTGTTTCCTTGCGCTACCTCGCTAACGCGAGAGACAGGAAAAGTATAGGAAAAAAAGGGGGGAGGGGGCAGGAGAGGATACTCCCTCAAAGGCCCAGTCCTCTGTTCTTAACGCTACCTCGCTAACGCGGGAAATGGCGAATAGTTTGAAAGAAAAGATATATATATATATATATATATATATATATATATATATATATATATATATATATATATATATATATATTGGAAAGGATCACAATTTTGCGCGTGATCAAGACATTCCTATGAGTCCACGGGGAAAATGAAAAACGATAAGTTCCCAAGTGCACTTTCGTGTAGTATGTTTTGGACAATCACATGTTTACCAAATGGCGTCCTAGCTTCGTCTCTTCGATGTATATCAACTGACTTTTATTTCTCTCTTGTGTCTTCCCTGATGATGTGATTACTACACGAAAGTGCACTTGGGAACTTATCGTGTTTTATTTTCCCCGTGGACTCATTGGAATATCTTGATTACGCGTAAAATTGTGATCCTTTCCAATATATATATATAAATATATATATATATATATATATATATATATATATATATATATATATATATATATATATATATATAAGAAATCACTTTTAACTCAAGATTCCGGGAGTGTTGAGGGACCACTAGTCTGACGTCATCAAGAGCGGGTTTCTCTGACTGGATCCCAGTGATCACCAGGACTCTTGAGGCCGACAGTGAGGACGGGTCATCCCCGCGCGCACACACATCTTGAACGTTTCCATCACTCCTCTCGATCGAACGCGGCTACACAAGGAGACAGAGGTGAGCATACACACGTTCCGCTCAACAGCCTACTTACCTACCAAGACGCACGATTCCCCATCGCCTCCTGTCTGGGCAAAGGGCAATGCACCCACCCAACAGCTACCGAGAGATGAATCAAATCGTCTGGCGTCAGCAAGAATAAAATCCATAAAGGATCTACGTCTCTCTCTCTATGCGTACGAGTGTTGAATGCCTGTATCACCCTCTCCGTTGACCTAGTAAACCTGCTCTTGATCGTCAGTCTAATCAGTGGTTTTAAGTACCGGATTCCCTTCATAAGTACCCAATCAGTGGTTTCAGTGTTGCATTCTAATTAGGTTTGAAGATATGTCTTTTCTCCCGTAAGTAACTAAATAAAGCGTTCAAGTATTTTAATCTTTTCATAAGTCTGTAACAGTCAATAATTAGGGTTTGAAGTATTATTAATTCCTTCGAAAACAATTCATCATGGGTCAAAGTACTGCATCTTTTAATAAGTAATGTCTACAATCCAGACGTGTTTAAGTAAAACTATGTGTACTGAAATAATCTGTGTGCAACTATCACGAGTTACTTAAACACTTAACTGGAAATTACTGTAAAATTCTGTGTCATCCATTTATTCCCGAAGTACGCCATCGTCACCGTGCACCAGCCAGCGAAGTGGCCATCGTCTTGCGATTAGACCCTGAACGGCTCTACCTTACGCGCGCTCAGATGAGCCCCTTTAAAAACCAGTGTGACCTTTGGCTTCTGACCCACGCACCGATCTCGCCTCCCGGCTCGGGATCAGCCCCCGAACTCACCATCGGCCACTTTCGTCCAGCCAGACAGCCAGCCCTTGCTGTAGCAAGGGTGTCCACTGCCCTACCACACAGGTCATCCCACGCTTCAAGTCTGCCCAACACGCCCTACAAACCAAGGGGTCGCCCGTAGTGTGGGAGTGTTGTTGGAGGGAGGCATCACACACGCACACATCCCCACCGTCTCTGTAATACAGTGTCCAGCTTTAACTCAACCCACAGACTTCCTCCGCAAGTCCCAGCCAGAGGTTATCCACGACCCAGGTCATCCTTCCCACGGGCCCAGCCCACCGCACTCTCACCTGTAGCGAGTGCTAAAACTAACTTAAGATTCAGAATTAGTCTGGCGATATCTAAAGTTAGTAGTCTGTTGTTATCTAAAGTTAGTCAGCTGATATCTATAGTTAATCTACACCCACGGACTTCTGATCCTGACCCACATAAACCCATTTCCTGAAGACCCATTGAATCTATGCCAACATGTTCACACACACACACACACACACACACACACACACACACACACACAAGAGTGCTACTGTGGAGGAAGCCAACCAATCAACGGTCCAAAGACACTGCAGTTTCTTGGCAACTTGAGAGAGAGAGAGAGAGAGAGAGAGAGAGAGAGAGAGAGAGAGAGAGAGAGAGAGAGAGAGAGAGAGAGAGAGAGAGAGACAGCGCTGCCCGGCAGTATATCTACAAGGGCCTGGGTAATGATATTTTTTCCTAACCCATTTCCCCAACGTGCTCCTATCCTGGTTAACTCATTACAGTCCCTTGGTTGGTCAGTCGTTACGAGGTGATATACATTCATCCCCCCACAGGGAGAAGCCACGTATAGCATGGGAGGGAAGGAGGAGGAGGGAGGGAAGCCCAGACCTGCAGCATCGCTAGACGTGGTGGAGACCGAAGCTGCATCGCACGTTAGGTTCAGACCAGACCACAGTTAGGCCCCCCCGTCCAGCCGTCTGCTGCTGCTTCATCAACACGGACACACACACACAAGCCGCCATAACCATTTGATCTCGAGCCATCTTTGCACCTCCCTTGTGAACACCTGAACCACAAGATCTAAATAACTTTTCATGTTAAGTGAGACGGCACAGGCAGCTGAGGCCCTAATCAAGGCCATCTCATTAACGCTATATATATATATATATATATATATATATATATATATATATATATATATATATATATATATATATATACACACACACACACACACACACACACACACACACACAAGCGAGCCAGGTACCCATTTTTTCGACTAATCCCTAAGGGTAGATGAACAGCTGGGTTGACTGTGGACAGACTGTCGCAACCAGGATTCGAACCTATATGCGATCGACCCTGCGCGGCCCGTGAATGCGTCGCGGTTAGGAACGCTCACCGCTACACTGCTCCATTTCCGCCACCCATCACCGTGTTTCTCCTTACCGTACAGGCGCCTCACCAACCATCCCGCACATTATCAGTTGCAAGACGTTTACGACACCAAGAGGGGTTTGCTTGAACTCGAGAATCGACCCGTTCATCTTTTACAGTCGTCCGGGACAATTGGAGTTCCCCGGAGACTTTGAGAGTTTATGCCTAGACTGCACGAACGTCTCGATCGTCCAGATGTCAGCACGAGTCGTGTCATGTATATTAGCTGATCTACATAGTGTTCTTTTGCCTTTCTCGAGGCTTCGGATATTTCTAGGTTATATACAGCGAACGAAGTCCGTGCCAATGGCGGCATCTGTCACATTTAGCATACTTCGTGGGATTAAATACCTCACAGTTTGTTGGATTTCATTCAGAACTGTTTGTCGTGTTAAAGAGAGTATCAAATTGTGTTCCCCTTATGACACCCACAGGTCAGTTGGCGAAGGTCAGTTGAGGATCACATGAGCGCACCATGGAACCACTAGAGTCCCATGGGGTATATCTCAGTTCCGAACCTTTCTACAGACCGGTCGACCAAATGTCCATCAATATCGATTTCATCCTCCGTTTACGATGTCTTTTGAGAACCCAAGATCTCTCTCTCTCTCTCTCTCTCTCTCTCTCTCTCTCTCTCTCTCTCTCTCTCTCTCTCTCTCTCTCTCTCTCTCAGTTCGTGCAATGGTAGTACAACGTAACGCGAGGGCCGGCTCTCAGCTCACATAACACTGTAGATACTCGGCCCTGAGAGCGAAATAATTTATGGGCACTTTGTGTGCGTGTGTGGGTTGCTGTGAGTTGTAGGAGTACCACCTCCTTCGTGGTAAGTACCCAGGTGGTTGGGTCGTACACAGAAGGTCCGAGGTGGTCAGTCAGTGGTAGGTCGTACTCAATTCCCAGGTGGTTATACTGGTGGATCGTACACAGCCCCTAACCCAACAGCTGGTAGTGAGCACCAGCCGACCTCGGACAGCTGGCATGGAGCACCAGCTGACCCATGATTGCCGCTATAGAGCACCAGCTGATCCCTGGCAACCCGTGCATGTCAAAGCTGGCACGGAGCACCAGCTAACCCCTGGAATGTGGTACCAGCTGGCAACTAAGAGCTGGCACTGAAAACCAGCTGTCTGGCTCGTGTGGAGCCACAATCTCAAAAATATCTTTTACTTCCCCATAAAGTTCGTTCCTGAGTATGCCTTCACGACCCATTCATAGACCACTAATAGCACTCAAATGATGGCAAACTCTCTCTCACAAGGATCGAAGGATCAAAACATCTCCAAGTCTCTTCCTAACATCATTTCAAAGTTATGTTATATCATCGCGAAGTATCCATGATTCCTGAAAGGATGTTTCCCAGTAACATATGGAACTGAAAAAGAGTTGAAGGCATTAGTAAAAGAATTTTGATAATAATGTTTCATGAACGAACAGATCTCAACTCTACGGTCGTGTCTTGAAGTTATTATATTCTTGTAAGTTATCGGGGTTGCCAAAGGATTCTTCTTTTCGTAGCTTTCCGTACCCTCAACACCCCGAGGTTCGCCGAATTCCCAAACGATGTCGGTGTAAGAGTCGAACTCACGAAGCGTCAGCCACAGAAGGGAGACCTTGTGTCCTCACTCGTCCAACCCAGACGACGTCGATGTCGGAGTCGAACTCACGAGGCGTCGGCCACGGAATGGGGGACGGACATTGTGTCCTCACCCGTCGAATACAGACGACGTCGATGTAGGAGTCGAACTCACGAAGCGTCGGCCACGGAATGGGGGACGGACACTGTGTCCTCACCCGTCGCATACAGACGACGTCGATGTAGGAGTCGAACTCGCGTTAGTTTCCGAAGAAGAAGACCTTGAGTCCTCACGTGTTCGTCCGGACCCTGAGATGACAGCGCCTTTCCCTCGAGAAGTTCTACGACACGAGATCGATGTGTTTACGACCGGTCGGGTTGGACTCGGGGCTCTGGGTAATGAGGAAGGTGTCTGGTTACATCACACAAGAAATACCAATCTGTCGCTGCTGCTGCTGATGGGCTCCGAGTGCGTACGTAAGCCGTCCCGGGATCTTCAAAGTAGTTGATCACGGGACCCTCGAGGTTTATGGCCGAGATAAGCGATAAAAGCCACTCTACTGTGACCATCGACCATCAAAACAATCACCATACTGTACTGGCTTGACTCAATGTTTATGTAATTTCCAGTGTGTCTCAACTAACTAGTTAACAATATATTACTGACGAAAAAAAAAGGTGGTAAAATTCTTGTCCTCTTAGGAGAGTGTTCTTCGTGGCTTCCAATAAATGTTTAAGTTCGTGGCCATCAAGGTAAGTTTTTCTTCATGGCCAACATCAAAAAACATTTCTGTGTAACCTCCAACAAGTTCAATTCGTGGCCTCTAACAAAAGTATATTTAATTCATGGCCTCCAACGAAAGCCTTCTCCTGGCTTCCAACAAAACTTTTTAATTCGTGGACTCTAACGAAAGTTTGATTCGTGTCCTCCAACAAGTTTAATTCGTGGCCCCAAACAAAAGTTTGATTCGTGTCCTCCAAGTTTAATTCGTGGCCCCAAACAAAAGTTTGATTCGTGTCCTCCTCCAAGTTTAATTCGTGGCACCCAAACAGAAGTTTGATTCGTGGCCCCCAACGAAAAATGATTTCGTGGCCTCCAACAAGTTTAATTCGTGGCCTTAAACAAAGACTAAGAGATCCTCCGGTAGACTTTAGCAGAGCTTTAGCAGGTCAAGGTCGAGTCTTCTGCCTTGACCACCAACACGATCAACACACAGTCTGGCGCGACGCATATGATATTGGTTGATAATCCCGGGAAATATTCTCGTACAGCAGTACGTATATGTTTACCTGACATACGAACACTGGGGAAGGAGGGTGGAGTGGGGAGGGCAAGTGCTTTACTCCCACTGTTGATCATACCACTGATGTCTGCCCCACTATTGACCGTCTCACTGTTGGCTGTTCCACAGTTGACTGTCCCACTATTGACCTCTCCCACTGTTGACCGTCTTACTGTTTTCTGCCTCACTGTTGACGGTCCCACTATTGTCTGTCCTAGTGCTGACCATCCTACTGTTGATCGTCCCACTGTTAACCGTCCCACTGTTGTCTGTCCCAGTGTTGACAATCCCAATGCTGTCTGTCCCATTGTTGACCGTCCCAGTGTTGTCTGTCCCAATGTTGACCATCCCAGTGTTGGCTGTCCCAGTGTTGACCGTCCCACTGTTAGACGTGCTACACTGTTGACCGTCCCACTGTTGACCGTACCACTATTGCCTGTCCCGCTGTTGCCTGTCCCAGCTGTCGCCTGTTCCGCTGTCCTCAGTTCAACAATGATTCATGAATTACTGGATACACAAGTGTCGTGTTTGCACCATTACTTCCCGGGCCCAATATATTATGAATCGAGATGCGTGGTGCAGTGCAGCACGCACAAACGTTTGGTGCGGCGCATTCATGGTGAAACGCATCGGTCTACCAAGGTAAGCTTAGTCCAGCCCGTCCAGCAAGGCAAGAGGGAAAACGAAACAAAGACGTTTGTTTGGAAGAAAAGAAAAAAAATCCTGCCCCCTTTTTTGGAGAGGGATAAGCTGTACCTATGAGCACAAGAATCGTTTTTTTTTTTTTCGTGGTGTCCCACAGGTTTGTGTCCTGTCTTTGTGTCCTGTTCGTATCCTGTCCTTTCGATCGGGAATTTACTTACTTCAGCAGATAACCAAAGGCACCTGTATTCCGACTGTTCAACACCATTCCTCCACTTCTTTTCAATCTGCTGCGACTTATCTTGTTCGATCTACGTCTAAGCCTCGCCAGAACTACCTTTATATATACTGAAATTCGGACCATTTCTTCTCATTTCTCATTCTTGTATCTCTCCCAACTTTCCCCACATACTGTGATAGTTCTGTAATTCTCTACCATCTACCGAAATGAACATACTTGATTCCACTGTAATATCTAATCCATCTTGAAGGCCAAACACCACACACACACACACATAGCTACGTCTGCCTCTAAGAAACAGGGAGTCCTGTTCAGATGTCGAAAATTCTTCTCCTCTGAACAGTTGCTCCCATTATACCAAAGATTGGTTCGTCCTTGACTGGAATACTGCTCTCACATCTGGGGACCTTCTAACTCTGCATATGTGTACTTACTTAAGGGGAGTCCAAAGCAGTCCGACTTACCAACTCTCCCAGACCTTGACCCACTTGCCACACTGCAGCACTAACGGCTCATCATCCTTTTTTCTCTTCCACTGTAGTAGTTAGATATTCGCTCACTTACTGCTTCCGAGAAGTGGCTGTTTGTGTGCCTCCCTGCCGTAAGTTAGACCGTGTAACACTCACTCAGTAATCCACTGCATTGAATAATTACTGTCGGGCCGTTGGCTAACTCCTGGATGGTGAGCAGCTGTGGCGTCTCGTCTCTTTCCTTGCACCGTTATTAAACTTTGAAACGCTTTACTCATTTCTTCCCTCTTCCCTAAATGCTACCATACCTCCTGACCCTTTTTTCAAAGGATGGTTTCTCCCTTCGTCCTCCAAACGCGTTGGGTCATATTTGTCCCTATACCAGTGCTCCTCCGTATCTCCTGATCCCTTGTTATATTGAAGGCCTTGGCTTCGTGAGGTATTTTCCCCATAAGTAAATACACTTTGATCCTCTTGGTACTGTGACGAGAGACTACATTGAGCTACTTGGCTCCAGTGATGGTAGTGCTGTAATCAGGGCAACATGTAATCGCATCACCTAATCAATCGGGTTGTACAATCACGTCATGCGACCTGGTTACATAATATGATCATACAATGCGGGCGACGTAAGCGGATCATGAAGGGCCAGGTCAAAGGTCGCGCTATTAGCCCTAAAGACTGAGTGCCGTCGTGTACCGTCGTGGTCAAGGGTGGTACAGTATTGTTCAAGCTTGTACCGTCGTACACAAACTATTGTACCGTTTTGCTCAAGGTTGTACCGTCATGCACAAGGATAGTACCATCGTGTTCAATGCTGTACCATCGAGATCAATGTTGTACCATCGTGTTCAATGCTGTACCATCGTGATCAATGTTGTACCATCGTGTTCAATGCTGTACCGTCTTGCACAAAGATAGTACCGTCTTGGTCAAGGGTCGTACCGTCATGGTTAAGGGATTAAAGTACTCAGGACCTGACCTTGTCTCAGCGACCAATTTTCATACTCAGCGTCCAAGCCATGAAAACAAAACCAGTCTCTACCCAGGGCCACATAACTGTTCTGGTCACACTGCCGTCACGAAAATGAAGACCGAAAATGCGTGTATGTGTGTGTGTGTGTGTGTGTGTGTGTGTGTGTGTGTGTGTGTGTGTGTGTGTGTTTTACCCTTTCACAATACTATTTTTTTTTCTTCTTTCCTCCGGAAATAAACGTACCTTAGACATAAGTACCGGTAACCTGCGCATTCGTCTTCGCATCACTATTTCCACCTTGAGGATATGTCGTGCTGAATAGCCCAAAGTAACCGGGCACAAGCCTCATGTCTTTCTCGCAAGGTTCGTTCACAAACGTCGGTCGATCTGCTCTCGAGTGAAGCACCGATGATTGGTCTCCCACTTCTCCTCGTTCCCTCCACCTCAAACACATGCATCCTCTTTGTCAATCTTTCCTCACTCATTCTCTCCATGTGACCAAACCATTTCAAAACAACCTCTTCTGCTCTCTCAACCACACTCTTTTTATTACCACACATCTCTCTTACCCTTTCATTACTTACTCGCTCAAACCACCTCACAC
The DNA here is from genome assembly GCF_036320965.1 of Panulirus ornatus. NCBI lineage: Eukaryota > Metazoa > Arthropoda > Malacostraca > Decapoda > Palinuridae > Panulirus > Panulirus ornatus. The sequence continues at coordinate 33,334,823 of NC_092278.1, forward strand.
CACACATTGTCCTCAAACATCTCATTTCCAGCACACACACACACACACACACACACACACACACACACACACACACACACACACACACACACACACACACACATATATATATATATATATATATATATATATATATATATATATATATATATATATATATATATATATATATATATATATATATATATGACTGTTTATGATGCTTTCATAGCCCATAATAACATTTGTACGCAAACGAAATATACAGAAAAGATTAGTTATTAGTAAAGAAACGTACACACACACACACACACACACACACACACACACACACACACACACACACACACACACACACATCAACACCAGGACCGTCTCAAGAGCCAAAACTTTGTGGTAACCTTCTCCCATCACACCGAATATGTTGTACGCAACGTAACACGTGCTTTATCAACCTGTACCCCTTCTGTACCGTCCGTACCCATCCTGAACGGTACCATGTGATGCTGAGAGGCAAGTATACCATTCTGTACCGTCTGTACCGCTCCTGGACGGTACCATGTGATGCTGAGAGGCAAGTATACCATTCTGTACCGTCTGTACCGCTCCTGGACGGTACCATGTGATGATGAGAAGCATGTACCCCTCTGCACCGTCCGTACTCAAAGAACTGAACTGTCCTACTCAAGGGATCAAATCGTCGTACTCGAACTCAAGGGATGAAAATCGTCGTACTCGAACTCAAGGGATCAAATCGTCGTACTCAAGGGATCAAAATCGTCGTACTCAAGGGATCAAAATCGTCGTACTCAAGGGATCAAATCCTCGTATTGAAGGGATCAAATCATCGTAATGAAGGGATCAAATAGCCGTACACGAGGGATCAAATCCTTGTATTGAATGGATCAAATCGTCGTACTGAAGGGATCAAATCGTCTTACTCAAGGGATCAAATCGTCTTACTCAAGGGATCAAATCGTTGTGCTCAAGGGATCAAATCCTCGTATTGAAGGGATCAAATCGTCGTACTCAAGGGATCAAAATCGTCGTACTCATCGGGTCATCGTATTCAAGGGATCAAATCGTCGTATTGAAGGGATCAAATCGTCGTACTCAAGGGATCAAAATCGTCGTACTCATCGGGTCATCGTAATCAAGGGATCAAATCGTCGAACTGAAGGGATCAAATGATGAAGGATAAAATTGAGGACAAAACACACATAGTAGGTCATAGAAAAAAAAATGATAACATTAAGAGGTCGAAAAGGAAAGTAAAAAATATCTAGAAAAGGATTATATGATAAAAAAACAAAATAAGGAAACAAAACGAAGTAAAATATGAATGCAAAAAGTGGACAAAAGACGTAAAGGGTGAGGGTGAGGGTGAGGGTGAGGGTGGGGGGGTGGAAGTACACCACGAACAAAGAGTTCAACGTAAACAAAATTTCAGGAACATGGGGAAACACTGAGGACTGTGGTCACCCATGACGCGTCTCAGTATTCTTCGCAACACGTTCATTTCTAACTGGTTCACTTCCAAATGGTTCGTTTCTAACTGGTTCTCATGTCTAATTGGTTCATTTATATCTGGTTCACTTTCAACTAGTTCATCTCAAGCTGGTTTACTTCTAACTCGTACATTTCCACCTAGTTCATTTCAACCTGGTTCATTTCTAACTGGTTCATTTCCAGCTGGTTCATTTCCAATAGGTTCATTTCAAACCTGGTTCATTTCTGACTGGTTCATTTCCAACCGGGAGCCGTTCAACACAAATGGAGTATTCTACTTTTGCCTCTTTATGTAATACGATAAACATATTCTTCTTTTTGGTCTGTGTCTCGTTTTGAAAGTTCTCATTATCATATCACTCATTATCCGGCTTGAAAGTACTGCTGCTACCCTTCCCATGGTTCTCTTTGAGTTCACGTTGGGTCATTTATCGAGAGAGAGAGAGAGAGAGAGAGAGAGAGAGAGAGAGAGAGAGAGAGAGAGAGAGAGAGAGAGAGAGAGAGGGGGGGGGGGGATGACAAATCAAGACAATAACCGACCACAACAACGACAATAAAGGTCAAACTAACCTCAGACAAGCATGGGAGAGTAGACACTCAAGACCACTACTCACTACTCATTAACAACGCACAGAACAGCCTCGCCGACTGATATGGTGGGACTTCCAATGAGCAGACACATGGCTATGTCTCGGGTTCGTGTTGAGTCATACAAACCGCCAAGGGCCACCACAACAGAAGCACGGTCTGGCGAGATGACTGAGCTAAGGCGGAGTCGTCTGGGCCCTAAGGCGACGGTCGAAAGGATACTACAGGACTCTTGTTAATGGCTGGCCGTAGGGAGAGTGTGAGTGAGGCACGATAAATACAGCCTGGTTCTCCACGCCCACCACTCCCCCATCGCCACAACCTTGGGCCCGCCTCCCTCAGCTGTGTGTGTGTGTGTGTGTGTGTGTGTGTACCCTGATCCCCCCCGAACCTCTGTCAAGGGTCGAGGGTTCGGTGGGTGGAACGTTGGGGTCGAAACCCGCCGATGAGACCCCGAGGTGTATGGTTGGAGATGTGGTTGGTGCGCACCCATGCTCCATCCTGTGAGCGGTAGCGCTATAAGGACGGGGTCACAAAGGCTCTTCATCAGAGATCTCCCAGTGGGTTGATGTTACATGAGATGTTACAGACTCACTGCAGGTGTATCACGACATGCGTGACGTAGTTTCATATGGGACGTCTTAGCGACTCGATGCAACAAGTGGATACAAATACACAATTCCAGGTACCTTGTAACGGGACGACCCGCGTGTTAAGCGCATCTCGATGGCTGGTGTAAGCGAGGCGGAGGATGCTCCTGCATGCCGCTTTCTGCACCTTTCCTTGTTGTGTGTTGGGTAAAGAGGAAGACCAGGCGGGCAGGGGAGGCGAGGCATGGGCGAGTGTGGGAAGAATTAAGAGTTGTGTTGATGTTCTCGGGCTTAGGCAGGGGAGGGGTAGAGACTAAGTGTATTGAGCCTAAGAGGATTGTTGAGACAATAGATGGAGGATCTGATGATGCTGACGTGTTCCCTGCGGCTTAGTTCATCGTCCAGAGTGACAAAGAAAGGAGTAATGGACCGGAAGCACGAACACACACACACACACACACACACACACACATATATATATATATATATATATATATATATATATATATATATATATATATATATATATACGAAGTAGACACGTGACGATCACAGATGCACTTGTAGACCACGAAGGAAAATCAAAGTAGGAGCATTTGCTTAAGCGCTTTCGTGTATTTCAACACCTCTTCAGAAGCAAAGAGTAACAAATCCCACGTATTCCCTGCGAGTCGTAGAAGGCGACTAAAGGGGCTTGGAAGCGAGGGGCTGGAAATCCTCCCCTCCAGTTTTTACTTTTCCACGAAGAGAAAAAGAAACACAGAAGGGGGCCAAGTGAGGATTATTCCCTCTAAGGCTCAGTCCTCTGTTCTTGACGCTACCTCGTTTAAAGCGGGAAATGGCGAATATGTATAAATATAATAACACGAATATGTATAAGTATATCAATACGCGTGTACCTGCTCGTCAATACATTGCTGTACGTTGATCCGTATCATATGTAAACACCGTCGGGAAGTAAGCGCTCCCTCCAGGAACTTCTGTGACATCGCGTCCGCCTCCCGAGCTGCGTACACGCTCCTTCCCCCCCAAAAAAAGTTCTCCCCCTGCCAGCCTATACGAGCATTAGGGCTGAGACCTACACTACACACACACACACACACACACACACACAGTCATGTACGAGGCAAGCCCACTACACTCTATAGTCACGCCCAGCCCACCCTGGGCCATCAATGAGCACCCCGATGGCAAGCACACCCCCCAAGACCAGTGCCAGCTCTGATCTTGTCATTGACAAGACCCCGTGCCAAGCTTAGCATTGGCACACACACACACACACACACACACACACACACACACACACACACGCACACACACACACACACACACACACACCCTTCTGTGGTCAATGGGAAACAGACTCAGGAGTTGCCACGGAGCTGCGACTACTGTATGCAAATGACGCGGTTGGTGTTACTGTTGGAGAAAGATAAGGTGGGTCGGTTCACGTGTGGCGCGAGGTGGAACCTTCCCGCCAACAACAAAGGTTATCAGCTGACCGTATCAGCTGACCGTATCAGCTGACCGTATCAGCTGAGAGGGTTAACCTCAGTTGACCCTCCCTCTCCATCCCCACCCGACCTCATCATTATCAGCTGATTAGGAGCTTATCAGCCGAGGACATGTGCTCCTCCCCCTCTCCCTCCTTTGTTGACAGTGGCCACATGTTTCCACAGATAAATTACCCTTAATGTATATAAGTTCGTGCTTATGATTACGTGATCTTAATTACCTCCGTCGAGGTGGGGACAAAGTGTTGAGGCAATATATTTGTTTAGCAACTCAAACTTTTATCAAGACAACTTCTGTAAGTTTAAGGCGTCTGCGAATGTTCCCTTCTGTTGACTACCAAAGCGTTTGTGTTTCTTCTGCCGTTCCGTGATTACGTATCTATACAGTACGGGGAGGGAGTTCTTCACGCGTGGGGACCCCGTCTCTTGAGCTGTCACTACTGCCATATAACTTGTCAAAGGTACAGCTGTAGGCTGCCTGTATTCACTCAGGTCATTCTATTCTTCCATTACCCTTTGTTAGTCTAAAAATTATTCTTTTTTTTTTTTTCCTAATGACCTGTGGTTGCACCTTCTATGCATCTCTCGAAGGTAGCTGCTGTCACTTTACTGGTCGATGATGGCAAACTGGTCTAAAGACCTGAAGACCACAGGTGATTCCTCCCTCAGATCTTTCTCTGTAACTCAGGTTCTTTCTCTCACATGCCATTTTCGTCGCCTTCTTCTGGACCTTCTCTATCATATCTATGTATTTCGTTCCTGGTGACCAAGCTTGAGAAGGATATTCTATTCTACGTCTAGTATAACATGAAGTACTCCACCGAACACTTTCTTATCAAAGTAATATAAGGAATTCTAATATCAAACATATCAGAGGGTTGACGTGGTGTTGGCGAATGGTTACGTTGGCACAGAGTCAAACCCACCTCCCTACCCCAAAAAGTCGCTGTCATATACAGAATCATGTGACGTGCTACCTGCTAGATTACAGTCATATCGAGGCCACCTTTCACTGTATTCTATCCTCGTTACTTCGTACCTGGTTGGGGTGCACCCTGTCAAGCGTGCCTCACCAGATCCTCAAGGGCGGGTGATGTTTTGTGTTGGTCTGGGCAGGGTAAGTAGTGCAGGGCAACTGAGGAGTGTGTGTGTGTGTGTGTGTGTGTGTGTGTGTGTGTGTGTGTGTGTGTGTGTGTGTGTGTGTGTGTGTGTGCAGTCAATAGCTTTCATCTTGGGCATGGATGACTACATTTCAGTATCCACTATTGTATGTTTTCTGTATGTCACATTTAAAGACAAAAAAAACTTTGTAGGGTCGACATGTTCTATAAGGACTATGAGTTTTTCGTGAGTAAATGAATCCTGTTCTCTTATATAAATATTTCTGATTGGGTTATTGACGTAGGCAAAATTTTCATCTTTCTTTTTTTTTTCCCTGTATTTGTTGAAGTGACTCGGGTGGGAATATGCCTTAACTGAAGCCACGTCAGTTGAAGAACAGGGTGTCTGTAGATCTGATCCCTGAGGGAGTGAGGAAGGGAGAGGCGTAGAAAGAGTTTGAAGGCAAAAAAAAAAAAGCGATAAAAAGGAAAGTAGATTGGGGGGAAGGGAGGAGGAGGAAACACCTCTGCCGTGCCCTTCAGATACATGAAGCGAAGACGTCGAAGACGGCGACAAAACAGGAGGATCAAAGGTGAGACACACGAGAGGCAAGATTCTCCAGGAGACTTGACACTGCGCAAGTCGTGCACTGGTGATCTGAAGGAGGGAAATGCGATTCTTAAGAGTATGAGAAGGACGAGTGTTGTGAGGACCTCAGAGACGCAGGAGGAAGTAGAACTGAGAGCGATGACCTGGTCGTTCGATGCGTATGGCCTTCTCTGATAGGGAAGGGAGGAGCAAAGCAAAGCTCCGGGGAAGAACGTAAGTCTAATATCAGCCTCTGACGGACCTTTTCAGGTAATATTATTGCTGTAATTTCGCCTTAAGATCGACGATGCCTGTGTACATCTGCAACACACACTACCGCACGATACACAGGTGGACTAAAGGTTTAATGTAGGGTGGACGGTTGGAGGGGGTCCGGGGACGACGTGGCTCCGTGTCCGCTAGGCAGATCAGCAGCCACAGGTGGCCCAAAATATCACGTGAGACTGTCAATCATGTTTGTTGACGTCTGCCCCTCAGTTCCTCCTCACGTGACAGGGTGGTGGTACCCCTCACGTGGTTCTGGGGCCACAGGGCGTGCCAACATGTGGAGGGAGAGAGCTATTCACTAGTTGCCAGTAGGCCAACACAACACCCCCTTACCCCCCTTCCTTCACGTGACCCTCCGCTGTTCCCGCGAGGCGACCTGCCCTCACGTGATCCTCTTTGTTTACATCCCCTTCCCGTCCACGCCCATCTACCAGCCACATTCCCCCTCCCTACCACCTCCCTACCACACCTCGTGTGGCTCAACGATGCGTACGGCAACAAGGCCAGTTACACACCCCCCTTACCTAACGAGGTTACTGCCCTCTAACCATCCCAAGGGTTTACTAAACCTTCACCTGGCAACAAGAACAATATGCCCTCCTCTCCCAAGCAACAAGGCGACGGTTCCCTCCTCCTATGACCGAACTCTACCCACGACGGACGCCACGCGCGGCACGACGGGTTTGTTCAGAGGCTGGCGGGGATGAGCCGGTTACGTAAGAAGGCAGGTGGAGCCACTGGGGGCCCGAGAATGGCACTCTCCACACACCCTCGTCCCTTCTCCCCACCTCTCTACCACGACCGGTTCTGCCAGGTATGTTCCTGCGGGAGGATCGGTTACGTAAAAGGGGGTTGAGAGAGAGAGAGAGAGAGAGAGAGAGAGAGAGAGAGAGAGAGAGAGAGAGAGAGAGAGAGAGAGAGAGAGAGAGAGAGGCGCCATGACGCAACCGTGGGGTCACGTGTCAACTCGAGGTCCCACCTCTCACAGGTAAACAAAACCCTCAACTCTTTTTGAGTGAACCTCCTTCTTCGCCCGCTCCAAGCCACCCCTTCCTCCCTTCCTCCCTCACCACACACCGCCCGCCCACCTCACCCCTTGGCAGTATTTCGCATTTCGCTGTTACTGTGGCATTTCTACGGGTCATCATCCTGGCATCATCAGCGAACATCACCGATGCATAAGTTAGTATGGCCTTATCTTGACAAGAGTCAGAAACAGCAGCGGACCCAGAGCACGTCTTAGGGACGCCTTGCTTGAAAATGCTCCCGAACACACCCTAACCCTAGGCGTATGTGTGTGTGTGTGTGTGTGTGTGTGTGTGTGTGTGTGTGTGTGTGTGTGCTAGATTACAGTATATCATGAGCGAGTGAGTCCTGCGGTTGGAGTAAGAGATAAGTCTGGCTGACCCATATTATAAAACCACACGACCTTTATCAGCGGTGTTTGTTGATGTCTGACCCACACTAGCCAGACCTCACGTGATCCTAACCAATGCTGACTGAGCCTCACGTAATACCTAGGCTGTCTTCGGATGGTTCTGGCCGGTTCTCACGTGATCCTAGCACGCTAGCCAGTCCTCACGTGATCCTAGCACGCTAGCCAGTCCTCACGTGATCCTAGGCTCTTCTCACGTGATCTTAGCCCCTCGCGTGATTCCTAGGCTCTTCTCACGTGATCCTAGCACACTAGCCAGTCCGTGCGTGATCCCTAGGCTCTTCTCACGTGATCCGAGCAAAGCTGGCCAGTCTCCACGTGAATCCGAGGCTGCTCTCACGTGCTCCGCGCCAACCGGCCAGCCATCACGTGATCCTAACCAGTTACTCGCAGCGGCCAGTGTCCCTCTCTCCCTCCATCCTCTCCCATCCCTCCATCACCCCATCCTCCTCCTCCTCTCCCACGATCTCCACGCCTTCCATCCAAACCTCCCCTCCCTTCTCCTCCCCCTCTCACGTGACCCTAACCAGTTACTAGCAGCAGCCAGTCCCCCTCTCTCCCTCCATCCTCTCCATCACCCCTCCTCCTCCTCTCCCCACGATCTCCACGCCTTCCATCCACCTCCCCAGTCGGTACATACGGTCTGCCTAGACCACACGGTGGGGGTACAGTCATGGCAAAGTTTCTTCCCCCCCAAACCGACGTCTGCTGATACGCCACAGATGCTTGTTATTATTCTCTCTCACTCCACTTCTGGTCTAAGATTAATAAAACACTCGATACACAGAGCTAGCTTTCCCTCGTAACACTCGATACACAGAGCCAGTCCTCCTCGAACACTCGATACACAGAGCCAGTCCTCCTCGTAACGTAACACTCAATACACAGAGCCAATCTTCCTCGTCACACAGACCGTGAGATCATGTGATTCTGCATCTTCCTTTCGTATTGTTATTGCCACGGTTGCCCCCTCGCTACCCTACTATAACCTTAAACCCACCCCCGCCGTGATAACATACATACATGGCTGTGACAGAGAGAGAGAGAGAGAGAGAGAGAGAGAGAGAGAGAGAGAGAGAGAGAGAGAGAGAGAGAGAGAGCAGGCGGAAACAACCCATTACGTAAGACACTCTAGACGAAGCCGCACGGAGAGGGGACGAGTGCATTGCTCCCTCTATGGTGGCCTGTTCTGCCAGGTTCCCCCGGAGGGGGGCTTGTCTGTTACTTAAGAATGTGAGAGAGAGAGAGAGAGAGAGAGAGAGAGAGAGAGAGAGAGAGAGAGAGAGAGAGAGAGAGAGGCCAAAAAAAACTCTGCGGTCACGTGCAAGGCAGAGATATGTCCCCCCCGCTCTAGATACAGACAGACATCACCAACATCTTCGTAGTAGCTCTGTATATCTTTTTTTTTTGTGTGTGTGTTCCACCCCCGATCCCCTCTCTCTCACCACCACCTCCTCCCCTCCTCCTCTCCCACTGCTACTACACCCCACCTCCAACCCTGTCCTTTCGGAGGAGAAGGGGTGAGTCAACGCCCCCTCCACACTTTACAGGTGGCAGTTCCTTTGCCCCCCACAACGCGTCGAAGTGTACTACAGCATCACACACACACACACACACACACACACACACACACACACACCGTAACTTCACTGTAACGTATCCTATTCCAAGACCCAGACAACAGTTCATAACACCACTCTACAGTCAGCATTATCTCTTTGTTTACGTAAACGAATATGCGTCAAACTCACAGTTGCGTAACTGTGCAGTTCATTTACATACTGCGCGTAAGAGGCCTTGAGCTAAAGGCATGGTATATAAATGTCTGCATTAACACTAACGCACTAAAACAAAAAGCTCCTGAGATGAATGGGGGAAAAAAATATATATGTATACCTTCGCCGTTTTCGGACACACTGGAGTGTTGCCGTAGCAACAAGTGTCAGTCTTTTAGGCTTCGTACGCCGCTGTCACCTGATTGGCTGGACGTTTCTGGCCTCCAAGGCGATAACTAGGGCTGCTGTTTACTACCATTATCTAATTTACTGCGCCCGGTGATATCTTCTCTAGTCTTAATAAGGAGTGGCGGCAGATCTTGACTGAAACTGTACGTATCCTTCTAACTGGCAAGCTAGAAGGTGGGGAGAGAGAGAGAGAGAGAGAGAGAGAGAGAGAGAGAGAGAGAGAGAGAGAGAGAGAGAGAGAGAGAGAGAGAGAGACTATTTCTGAGGAACACCAGCTGGTCTTAAAGCACTGTGAGTGAAAATGGCCACCGCTGGCTTCACTGAGCATCATAACTATTTGGCGCTGGGCTTACCAATAGCCCAACCAACCAACCAAACCAACCAACCAACGTTAACAATGTGGATGCTCTTCACTGTAACCGTATCAGTACATTCATCAATAATGTTTCCACGCTTTTGATTCCAACTGATTTTCCAGCCATCTTCGGTCGACGATCGGCTACGGACGTGAAGAAGGACGCGCCCCCCTGCGCGCCCGCCCCTCCTGGGGTTGTGTGTGCTGGCCGCCACAACCCCAACACAGCAGTGGTGCGTGTTGTGCAGCCCGCGCCCGCCCCTCCTGGGGTTGTGTGTGCTGGCCGCCACAACCCCCCCAACACAGCAGGTTGTACCAATGGCGCGTGTTGTGCAGTGTCGAAATAGCTATGGTGTAGAGCCACTGGGTAAGGCGGAGGGGTTCCATACCACCTCAATCTCTGCTGTGTGCACCTGGGTGGTGTCGCCACCTCACCTGCGTGGTCTTTAGAAAGGTCACGTGAAGGGCTCAGACGTCAACACGCAACGGGGTCTGGATCCCCCGGGGGCGAGGTCATCTAGACAGGTCAGGTAGGATTGCTTGGGGGTCCTATGACCTGTATAATGACTGAGGTCATACGAAGCCTCCGTGAGGTGGTTAGTGCACCCACCTCAGACGTACCAGAGCTGCGTGTACGTAGGGATGTACGCAGATCGACGCAGCGGAGGACAGAGCAGGCAGATGCCTTTCCCTCTGGCGTAGTCGCACGCCAGGAAGTACACATGGGGGGAAAGCCAGATAACAGAAGACCCGATATCGGTCTATGACGAGGTTCTCTCGCTGGAGATTTCTAGTCGATGGAGATCGAGGCGAGACAGGGAAAAACAATGAACGAACGGACTTGGGATGGGAGGACAGATGGACAGGGGACGAGAAGGTTATTGGCGGAGGTAGGTCGGAGGCGCTGGGTTATATGGGAAAGAAGTTCAATACGAAGGGAAGAGTATATGGGAAAGGTTGTGAAAGAGAGTTTATACGAAAGGTCGTGGAGGAACGAAGGAGACGGTACGATCCTTCAGCACGACGGTACGATCCTTGAGCACAACGGTACGACCCTTGAGCACGACGGTGTGACCCTTGAGCACGACGGTACGACCCTTGAGCACGACGGTGCGACCCTTGAGCACGACGGTGCGACCCTTGAGCACGACGGTGCGACCCTTGAGCACGACGGTACGACCCTTGAGCACGACGGTGCGACCCTTGAGCACGACGGTGCGACCCTTGAGCACGACGGTGCGACCCTTGAGCACGATGGCCTGGTACTTTAACCTCATCTTTAAGGATACATAACATCAAGTTAGGACGCTTCTTGCATCCAAGGACTGTACCGAGGGAGGTCGCAGAGAGTTACGTTCCTCAAGCGTGGTCCAAATGGTGAGCCGTGTACAAAACTTGATAAACCTGTTTGTTGGTGTTGGCAATTGTGTGATAACAAGCGTCCCCCAGCATTCACACCACCTCTAAGGACCACTCTTCTTCCACCTCCTCCACCTCCTCCTTCCCTCCCACGTCAACATGCAAGAGCGCACACACCCATCAGGACAAACATTGAAGACGATTAATAATCCTATCAGATGATAATCCTATCAGATGATAATCCTATCAGATGATAATCCTATCAGATGACAAGCGAACGGATATGGCGAGAACACACACACACACACACACACACACCCACCCACACGCACACACACAGACACACACACACACAGACACACACACACACACACACAGACACACACACACACACACACCCACACACACACACACACACACACGCGCGCTACACGATAACAGGCGACAAGAAAGCTCTCTGCCATTGAGCACAACAACCAACCCAACAAGGGCCATAACTCATTCCCGATAGTCAGCTTAGCACGGCCGACATGATGAAGACGACGAGGCTACGAGGAGCAGCTGACTGACCCTGGAGGTCTTGGCGTCCATTACCGCTCCCACAACTTGATCCTCTCCTCTCCCTCGCAACACTTCCAAGCGTTGCATCAGCCAGGGGAGTGAGAGGAGAGCGGGGGTGTCGGGGGAGGAGGAGAAGGGTTCGGACAAGTGTGCTGGTTGAGACAGCAGCTGTGGACTGGAGGCAGGAGAGAGAGAGAGAGAGAGAGAGAGAGAGAGAGAGAGAGAGAGAGAGAGAGAGAGAGAGAGAGAGAGAGAGGTACACCTGTGAGATCGAGCTGAGATATAACACACGTAATTAGGCTTTCAATTCCCAAGTATATCAATTGTGTTTAAGGAACGACGGAAACTTAAGAAGATAGATTGAAGTCGACGGGTAAACTGTAGAGAGAGACGGGTGGGTACACACACACACACACTGTGGTCTAGAGGAGGAGATGACTTCTACAAGATGAAATTAATGGAAAATTAAAAAAAAGAAAAAAAAAACGAGAGGGGAGGATTTCCAGCCTCCTGCTTCCTCCCCTTTTAGTCGCCTTCTACGACACGCAGGGAATACGTGGGAAGTATTCTTCATCCCCTATCCCCAGGGATATATATATATATATATATATATATATATATATATATATATATATATATATATATATATATATATATATATATATATTCCTATGAGTCCACAGGGAAAATGAAACGAAAAGTTCTCAAGTGCACTTTCGTGTAATAATCACATCATCAGGGGAGACACAAGAGAGAAATATAACAGTCAGTTGATATAAATTGAAGAGACGAAGCTAGGACGCCATTTGGTAAACATGTTTACCAAATGGCGTTCCTAGCTGTAATATATTCATATCCTTAAGAGATCTTCGTTCTAAGAACCGTCTATGTGCTGCAAAGCACGTACGGAAGACCCACCATGCAGCGTGGCACGTAGGCACGTAGGCACGTCGAAAAACAGATATGGGAGTCCAGTGGCGTCGTGGCCGGCGCGGCGGCCCTGACGTGCGGCTATGACGTAAGGCCGGGCTCTGTGGGGGGGCCTCCCGACGTGCGTTCCTTAACGTGAGCCGACGTGCGAGTCTGACACGAGCCGAGGTCCGGCTCGCGAGGTGAGGAGCTGGTGGTGGTATGGCCCACTGACGTGAGCTGACGTGTGGTGGCTCATGAGATGATACAAAGAGAGAGAGAAAAAAAAAGAGGAAAGTATATATCAACGATGCAGTTGGCGTCATCGAGCGGTCGTATTTTTTCTTGTGACGACCACTGGTGCTGCGTGAGGGATGAAGGAGAGACGTAGAAGCCTACAAAGCAGTATCGAAGAGCTTTATGTGCTTTTCTCTTTCAGAGACATGACAGGGAATATATATATGTATATATATATATATATATATATATATATATATATATATATATATATATATATATATATATATATATATTATCCCTGGGGATAGGGGAGAAAGAATACTTCACACGTATTCCCTGCGTGTCGTAGAAGGCGACTAAAAGGGGAGGGAGCGGGGGGCTGGAAATCCTCCCCTCTCTTTTTTTTTTCTTTTAATTTTCCAAAAGAAGGAACAGAGATGGGGGCCAGGTGAGGATATTCCCTCAAAGGCCTAGTCCTCTGTTCTTAACGCTACCTCGCAAACGCGGGAAATGGCGAATAGTATGAAAATATATATATATATATATATATATATATATATATATATGTATATATATATATATATATATATATATATATATATATATATATATATATATATATATATATATATATTCCCTCAGTGGACAGCCACCTGTGGCGCACACTTCAATAGGCACGCGTGTGCAGATATTTTTTTTTCTTTATTTGGGTTTAACGGTGTCGGCCTCGGATGTGGTCGGACGTAAACATTTAAGTTTACGAGTCGAAACGTCCTGTGCCGTCGCCTAAGGTGAGTTAACTTAGCAATTGTTTGATAAAATCGCCCTTCTGTATCGCATTCTGCATGAGACACCGACGCGACACCTTAGTTTTGGAGGTGACGCCAATGCGTCATGGTCACGTGCCTGTACATCGCATGCTGATTGGCTACTCAGTGACCGACACACACACCTCCAGCTACACGTCGCCTGATAGGTTCCCGGACGGAATCCTTCCATATGATTGGCTGTTGCCATGCACACACCCACCACCATAAACAGCTGGACTGTGATGACTGCCACGTAACAAAAACCTGATTAAATAGCACACACATGCCGCTTTCGCAATGACGAGTATAAAAACGGAAAATAATGTATAGTTGAAAATGCTTACTGCGTCTTGACATGGTTAAGCTGGTTGGTAAGGTTATTTAATGTATGTGTGATTCATGGTGAGGTGCCTGAGGACTGGCGGAATGCGTGCATAGTGCCATTGTACAAAGGAAAAGGGGATAAGAGTGAGTGCTCAAATTACAGAGGTATAAGTCTGTTGAGTATTCCTGGGAAATTATATGGGAGGGTATTGATTGAGAGGGTGAAGGCATGTACAGAGCATCAGATTGGGGAAGAGCAGTGTGGTTTCAGAAGTGGTAGAGGATGTGTGGATCAGGTGTTTGCTTTGAAGAATGTAAAAGAGAAATACTTAGAAAAGCAAATGGATTTGTATGTAGCATTTATGGATCTGGAAGAGGCATATGATAGAGTTGATAAAGATGGTCTATTGGTATTATATGGTATTAATATATATATTGGTATATATGGTATTAAGAATATATGGTGTGGGAGGCAAGTTGTTAGAAGTAGTGAAAAGTTTTTATCGAGGATTTAAGGCATGTGTAAGTGTAGGAAGAGAGGAAAGTGATTGGTTCTCAGTGAATGATGGTTTGCGGCAGGGGTGCGTGATGTCTCCATGGTTGTTTAATTTGTTTATGGATGGGGTTGTTAGGAAGGTGAATGCAAGAGTTTTGGAAAGAGGGTCAAGTATGCAGTCTGTAGTGGATGAGAGAGCTTGGGAAGTGCGTCAATTGATATTCGCTGATGATACAACGCTGGTGGCTGATTCAGGTGAGAAACTGCTGAAGCTAGTGACTGAGTTTGGTAAAGTAAGTGAAAGAAGAAAGCTGAGAGTAAATGCGAATGAGAGCAAGGTTATTAGGTACAGTAGGGTTGAGGGACAAGTCAGTTGGGAGGTAAGTTTAAATGGAGAAAAACTGGAAGAAGTGAAGTGGTTTAGATATCTGGGAGTGTATTTGGCAGCGGATGGAACCATGGAAGCGGAAGTGAATCATTGGGTGGGGGAGGGGGCGAAAGTTCTGGGAGCGGTGAAAAATGTGTGGAAGTCGAGAACGTTATCTTGGAAAGCAAAAATGGGTATGTTTGAAGGAATAGTGGTTCCAACAATGTTATATGGGTGCGAGGCGTGGGGTATAGATAGAGTTGTGCGGAGGAGGGTGGATGTGCTGGAATTGAGATGTTTGAGGACAATATGTGGTGTGAGGTGGTTTGATCGAGTAATTAATGAAAGGGTAAGAGAGATGTGTGGTAATAAAAAGTGTGGTTGAGAAAGCAGAAGAGGGTGTTTTAAAATTGTTTGGTCTCAGGGAGAGAATGAGTGAAGAAATTTTGTCAATGAGGATATATGTGTCAGAGGTGGAGGGAACGAGAAGTGGGAGACCAACTGGAGGTGGAAAGATGGAGTGAAAAAGATTTTGAGTGATCAGGGCCTGAACATGCAGGAGGGTGAAAGGCGTGCAAGGAATAGAGTGAATTGGAACGATGTGGTATACAGGGGTCGACGTGCTGTCAATGGATTGAACCAGGGCATGTGAAGTGTCTGGGGTAAACCTTGGAAAGTTCTGTGGGGCCTGGATGTGGAAAGGGAGCTGTGGTTTCGGGCATTATTGCATGACAGCTAGAGACTGAGTGTGAACGAATGGGGCCTTTGTTGTCTTTTCCTAGCGCTACCTCGCACACTTGATGGGGGAGGGGGATGTTATTCCATGTGTGGCGAGGTGGCGATGGGAATGAATAAAGGCAGACAGTGTGAATTGTGTGCATGTGTATGTCTGTGTGTGTATATATATGTGTGCATTGAGATGTATGGGTATGTATATTTGCGTGTGGGGACGTGTATGTATATACATGTGTATGGGGGTGGGTTGGGCCATTTCTTTCGTCTGTTTCCTTGCGCTACCTCGCAAACGCGGGAGACAGCGACAAAACAAAATAAATAAAATAAATATAAATATATATATATATATATATATATATATATATATATATATATATATATATATATATATAAGTATAATCAAAGATGAAGAATCAATAAGACGGGAAATGTGACCTATATTTCTTTAAATGTAACAAACATCTGAACTCGACGGAAGTTCGTAAATGCGTGTGAGTTTAACTTGAGTTACCCAAGGAACACAGAAAAAAAAAACCACTTTGAAAGTAACAGTACTTAATCCAATTAACATGACCATGCGATCCTTGAAGGACGACGTAAATACACCTCAAGCACGACCTTACGACCCCCAAGCACAACGTTACGACCCCCACACGACGTTACGACCCTCAAGCACGACGTTACGATCCTTGGAGCATGACGTTACGACACTAGGGTTTACATGAAGGCTTGAGCCATCATTGTTTACATGGATCATGCACCCGTATTCAGGGGATTTACCGTCATTTTACCTAATGGAGTGTGCATGACCGAAGTACGATATAGGACAATAAAGATACATATATCATAAACGGAAATACAATATAGGACAATATATATATATATATATATATATATATATATATATATATATATATATATATATATATATATATATATATATATAATACACAAAATACGATACAGGACAATAAAGATACACGCATCATAAACAGAAATACGATATAGGACAATAAAGATGCTTGTACCAAAAACAGAAATACGATATAGGACAATAAAGATACATATAATACACAAAAAATCGATATAGGACAAAAAGATGCTTATAATATAAACAGAAATACGATATAGGACAACGAAGATGTATGTATCATGACAGAAATACTATATGACAACAAAGATGCATACAGAAATACGATATATGACAATTAAGATGCATATATCTTAAACAGAAATATGATATAGGACGATATAGATTCAATAAATCATAAACAGAAACACGACATATGACGATAAAGATGCAATATACCATAAGCAGAAATACGATATAGGACGATAAAGATTCAATATACCATAAGCAGAAATACGATATAGGACGATAAAGATTCAATATACCATAAGCAGAAATACGATATAGGACGATAAAGATTCAATATACCATAAGCAGAAATACGATATAGGACAATAAAGATTCAATATATCATAGAAAACGACATCATAAACAACAAAGCGACCAGCTCTCAGATACCCTCTCAACGGGCGAATACATGTGAGAGAAAACAGCAGGTGGAACACGTAAAAGGACTGACTATTCTAAATCGCGACGGCTGGCAACAAATAATCCCGCTTGCGAGTGTATATCGTGAGATCTGTGTGACTTGTGTTCACGTCACGACGGAGTAAGTGCTGTGAGCTCACGCCAAAAGATATCTGACAGTATACGAGTTTGACAGGTCGGTATGCACTAAGTTTAAGACAAAGGAATGTCTGATGTAAGCTAAAGGAAAGGGTATTGCATTCTGTGAAGTTCGTGACACACCGCAGGATGCAGTGAGTTCGAGACAAAGGATCCTATGATCTTTGCTACAGACAAAGGATATATATATATATATATATATATATATATATATATATATATATATATATATATATATATATATATATATTCCCAACATTAAACATATTTTGAGCATTACAGGTTGGCATACTCTTTAAAAACCTCTTTAGCATTTTCTTTCCATAAAAAAAAGGCATGCTAGCAACTAGACTATAACCCTAAATATTCCGATCATTTATCCGATATTCCTTCACGAAAACAACTGAAATAATATTCATTCACATCAGAGTATTCAGGAACGATTCTCAGCGAGGAAAATATTCCAGTACATACGCCAATAAACACAAGAATATACACAGGTCTCCACTCCAGCAGTCAGAGCCAATGGTGCTTGACAAGGTCATCAGTAAATGGATTTACGATTTCAAGGAGAAAAAAAATATAAAAGGAAAGTCGATCAAACCTGTAATGAACAGATACGTTATATCTGCCCCAATATATCTCAATTGTAATTATTTCTAAACTGTCAGTACCGATTTCTGGCTCAATGGCCGCTCAGCGGTCGATGAAAACATTTGTGTCTAGTTACATGTGCACGTATTTATCTCTCTGACTGACGTTGAGAGCATGTGTACGACAGGGAGGTTGGGGGCGTGAGGAGCGCTCCTCACTCGGCCCACAGTCAACCCAGCTGTTCATCCTCCCCCTCCCTCAAGGACTAGTCGATTCCCGCGCTTCGCCTGTTGCTCTCTTAATTCTACCACATTTTATATCCTTCTTAGACTGTCTAAACTCCTGCCAAGAGACTGTGACATCCACTCACCCGCAAGGCGACATCCTCTACCTCGGGGATTTCAATGTTCACCATAGGGAATGGTTGAATTCCTCCCATACAGATGGTGGAAGGATTGAAGCCCTCTCGTTCTCCTTTCTCAAAGATGTAGAGCAAGTCATCCCTCAACCCACCCATATTCCCAACCCCTGTGACCACTCTCCTAATCTTCTGAATTTGTTTTTCACCTTTAGTCCACCCAGCTGCGAGTAAACAGTCTCCCCCTCACTCCAACTGGTTCATCTGATCACACTCTCATGAATGTATCTATTCTAACGACATCTCCTTCTTCAGTAGGCCCTCCAAGAGTAAATACCGGCACTTCATCAAAGCTGACTGGAGAAACTTACGTATCTTCTTTTCTGACTTTCCTTGGGTAATTACTATCTCTTATGTGGTCATACATAGCAGAGGTTATTCTTGAGGGAATGGAAGCATTTATCCCCCTCTTCCTCCAAGACGACCTCTTCGTCCAATCCATGGTTCAACGGTTCCTGTTCTGAAACCACTTAGGAAAGGGATCAGGCATATCGGGCAGGGAAGAACCCTCCTTCCTCTGACTCCCATTCAGCTAAAACTTTATCACTGCCCGTAATCACTGCCCGCTCGTTATTCCTTTCTTCAAAGAAAGTGCGAAAACTTCTCCTCGTCATCCACTGACAGGTCTTTCTCATCTTTGGCTAAGGGCATCTCTGACAACTTCTGTAGTTCTACCATTCCTCCACTTTTCCGTTCTGACGGTACTATAGCTGTCTCCACCTCGCTGACAACGCCACTCTGGTTCCCGTTTCTCCTCCACCTCCACCTTGCATGACTCTTAACATTCCTCCACCCCCTGATGCTCCTCTTCCTAATCCTATGCCTCTTCCCGTAATCTCTTTTCGGAATGTCCGAAAAGAGCTTCTCTCTTTGGACACAAGCGAGGCTTATGGTCCTGATGGCATCCATCCCCGTGCACTGAGTGTGCCTCTGAACTTGCACCCGATGTCATTCATTCATAATTTTTTTTTTTTAAATGAGTCGATAAAGTCTTGCATCAAAGATTACCGGCAAAAAAGTTGTTACGGTAAAGATGTTGTACATCGAAGGAGAGAGAGAGAGAAAATAACAATTGTTGACAATGGTAAAGCCTCAGAATGGTTGGGCGTAACAAGTGGTGTGCCACAGGGATCACTATTGGGACCCTCTGGGATATGAGCTGAGACATAAACCACGACAATAACTGAATGTCTCCAGCTACAAGCTCAGACTGACACACAGATATATACACAAAGCACACAAGTGTATTTTCGTGTCGTGTTTCACCTCGATGGCAAATGCACTTTTCTTTTTTAGGTAATCGAGAGAAACATCTTCACCAAATTTAGAATAAACGATGTAAACTTGGCTTCCAAGTCCATAACGAGACAATATTTGCGCATATAGCAAGCAGATACTTCTGGTTCAAGTCATCTGTTTGCTCTGTACAACTTTCCATATACATTGATCATGTTTCTGATCTCTTCTACTATCACAAACAGCCTTGAAAATGGCAAGAGGTATGGTGCTATATGCATGCCTTTGAATAATAACAACAACGATAATAATAATAATGAAAATAATAATAATAACAATAATAATAATAATAATAATAATAATAATAATAATAATATAATAATAATAATAATAATAACAGCAACAACAACAACAACAACAATAATAATAATAATAATAATAATAATAATAATAATAATAATAATAATAATAACAATAATAATAATAATAATAATAATAATAATAATAATAACAATAATAACAATAATAATAATAATAATAATAATAATAATAATAATAATAATAATAATAAAGTCAACACGATCTTCAGAATATATCCTTTACGGCAAAATATTTTCTATGTCATCACCAGAGGGACCAGGTTAGCACCTTTCGGAACACCTGCCTCGTCAGCTGCCAGCACATCAGCTGGGCTGCAGCACCGTCACCCTAGCCTCTCACGACCACACAACCGCTCTCCTGGTCCCTGAATGGTCGTTGGAGCTGGCAGATGGTCTCCGACGGGATGCAATACTGGTTCGCGCAGTCTGTCGAGGCGCAGGAGGGTGAAGGAATCGATAATAAGAGGTCGGATGTAAATAAGAAAGAGGGAGGAGGGAAGAGCGGCCGAAAGATGGAAAAGTGTGGAAGGTGAGGGGGAAGAAGTGAGGAAGGCTTGTGCTATCTGCTGTGATCTGCTCCTCGGCCAGCGAGCTGATCTGCTTCACTTGACGGGCTCTAGTCTATGGATCTCCAGACGCCTTTGTTCATGGATCTTATCAACCGTTGATTCCTGGATCTCACGACGCCCTTGTTCATATCTCTCATCAACCCCTGATTCCTACATCTTGTGACGCACAGATCCATGGCTCCCATGACGCTCTGAGCCAAATGACACCCCAAGTACCTGAGAGCCCAACTTCACGCGAATTCATTCCAACGAAGGTGCATTACCCCCATCTGTTCCCGCCACCAGCATGCAAGCTTGCTACCTTGGTCCAAGTCTCTGAAGAAAACATATCTTCCTGAAAACACCTGAGCATCACCTTAACCCGATTCCACTCTCCACTTCAGCTCAAGCTACTCACGCCCCCATTGCCCTGCCCGCTCCCCCTATAATCGTAAGAGGAAAACCTCGCCTTCTTATCTGAACTGATAACAGGACACATTCCTCGTCGTCCACCCCATCCTCTCCTCCTTGCCCGCCCCTTCTTTCGTCTGAACTTTTAACAGATTAGATTCCTCGTGACCACTCGAAACGCGACCCCCTCCTTCCCCCCATAACATCCCGTATGGCTTTGAGAGCCACCTTCCCACCTTCCCCCTCCCTCCAGCAATCACAATGAGATCTACGTAAAACGCGAAATAACAAGCTTTTTCTTCCTTCCTTCTCTCCCGCGCTGACAGAACCAGCTTAAGCTGGATCAGTCGAGTCACGGCGGCTATCTTGCCCACGATGCTCCGCTTCCATCCAGAGTCTAGATATTGATCTAGATTCTAGAACAAAATTCATGGACGAGCCACGGCAGTTGAAGATACATCATCGCCCACACAATCAATAGGTCACCGACGGTACACATAACAAAATACGATGAAAAAGGAAATGAAAGAGATTCTACTCTAGGGGGAAACAATATTCTCAAGAACGAGATTTGAATTAGATTGAATAAAGCCTTTTAAAACCACGATAAATCAGAGGGGGCACCACCGACTGACAACACTAAGGTCCCATTCCTTCTATTCTGTTTACGGAATTAAGAGTCGAAATCGAAACTGGTGAATAATAGATTCAATTAATTACATCTTATCGTCTAAGACACACAAGTTAGACAGACGCTAGAAAAATACGACGTTCCATTTCCCCCAGGAGGCCAAGGTCACCACCAGAGGTCAGTAGATGGTGCGACGCCCTGGTCAGCTGACTCAAGGGAGTGGGAGGTTGATTCGTCGGGGGGTTCAGGTGGGCCTTGGCTGAGGCTGGCTTACGGACGCGGGTAATACGTGCAGCACTAACTGACCAGCTGGTGATGCAGCGGCGTTAGGGGTGTAAGAATCGAGTGTGAAAGCCTCCAGCATCAACCGACCAGTAGATGTGGACATCAACAACAACAGATGCCCAGCATCAACCAACAGTAGGTATCCACCATCAACGGTCAGAATCCACTATCACACCAACGGTACTGTCCACCATTCAGCCAACAGTAGCGTCCCGCGCCCACCAACAGCAGGCGTGCGTAACGAAGGCAAAACCCGCTGTATTTCGTCAACAGTTAGATGCGTCCCATCAGTCAGGTCACCTTGGTGAGCGTGGGCTGCGTCAGGAGAACCACGTCACGTTGTTTACCGTGGCTGGGGGGGAGGGAAGTGTGGGTCCGCACCTGCAGTGTGTGACATAACCTTATAGGTGACATCATCAGCCAGGTTACTACGAGATGCTCCCCAAGGCCACGACGCCCTTGAGGATCGGGCGAAGGAAGAAGGAGGTCCTGCCGTCACCGCTGCCACTAACTAGACGTGGGGCATGCCTCAGCAACAACCTTCCTCCGGCATACACAAACACATCCTGTCGGTGGCGTGCTCCAGGGTATGTAGCTGGGTCCACTGTCGTTTGTGTTAAGGCGCCATGTTTCCTGCGAGGCGGCCAACAAATTGAGCTACCCTATGCAGGGCCTTTCGTCGAATCCCTGTCGCTCGCAAGGCCCTCTCTTGCTGCGATGATCCGTGTTGCACCACCAGGGAGGAAAGTTCCTTTGGTGCATTCGTGCACCTGGCATTCGTCATGATGCAGAGTCACGTCCCAGAAGAGATGCAGGTTATCACTGCCTCTATCATGTAGCAACAATTGCTTTACTCTTTATCTATCAAATCTTTTTCTTATCTACGTTTCTTATATTACTGAAACAAAGATATTTCGACTGAACCATATAAAAATACGATTTTACTTCCATTCCCAGCGTTACTGCGATGCATCTCGAGGGACATAAAGTAGCCAATTGATCTTATAATTACGCCCATCACTCCGAATTCCATTCATGTACCCTGGTCGACCACTGCTTCCTGGTCTGGACAATCCTTAATGTATTCCGTCGTGGTGAATCATCACGTCTTATCCTCCTTAATAATCATGTCCCAATTATACCAATTATCGAGGAATATCCTGGCCACTCGCTAGTCACGTCTTCTGCAGGTGTACAAGAGTGTACCTAAAGCTGCGTGAAGGCCAGGCGCACGCTATGCAATACAAGTTGGTGCAGAGACACGACACCCACGAAGGTGCTCTTGCGTCAGAGGTGATTTAGCTCCTATAAACACCTGTGTTTGGTGGAGGTGGATGTGGTCATGTGTCGCGGCTGTGTGGCTGGATGGCGGTCGAGCGTCGTGGTTAAGTAAATGGATGGCAGTCGCAGGTCGCAGCTAAGTACCTGGACGGTGTTCGTGCGTCACAGCTTCATAACCCACCCAGTGGAGGTTGTGTCCCTACGCGTCACAGTTACGTATCCTGGCGACGCGTCAGCGGAGGCGGTGGTGCGTCACATCTGCTGAAACCTTTGGCCAGAGAGCGTGCGTCATCGTCCGACGCACCCGAGGCAACACAGCAGCGAGGTTGTACACAGGAGGAGGTGATGGCCAACCGGAGGGAGGGAAAAGTGTGGCAAACAGCACTCAGGCGAACCCTTAGCCAGGGTGATGTTAACACAGCCAGACGCTCACCACATGTTGTGGCCCACCTGCTGCTTCTGCTGGTGCCGCCGTCGCTCGGTCCCTGAGCTGCGGGTGACGGTGAGTGTAACTGTTTCTCACATGGAACAATTGCAGAGAACGAAAAAAAAAAAAAAAACCGGAGAGAATCAGAGAGAAAAATGATACCTGGGAAGAGAAAATGGAGAAGCGAAACTGAGTACGGGTCGCCTAAAGTCGATTGACGTTTGGGCATACCTCAAGGGTCAATGGTGGGTCCACTCATAAACGAGTTACTTCAGTGTGGTCTCCAAACTCGCCCCCATGAAGCCTGCGTTTGTGTGAATGACTCGACTTGATTTTCCTTTCTCAACTCACCCTCTAGAGTCACCCGCTGCGACAGACCGGCCACCTGTATCACAAAGATAAGACTGTCTAATCTTATCCAAATATAAACCTGTCTGAGGGAGGAACAATGCAGTGTGTGCGATGGATGAACTAAGTACGGACGGGGGTTATCAATGCGTCGACACGAAATGGAGGCCACAAAATTAGTAGGAGGAACCTCAGAATGGACAACACCCAACCTGACACGGAGGACCTGTGCACTGGATGTGGGGTGACGACCGACTTAGTTAAGCAGGACGCTTGCCTCCTATGGCAAATACAGTGACTGGACTCACCAGAGACCGGGTACGCTCTCTATGAGATGAAATGCCTCTTGGATGGGGCTATCTCCGTATCAACCTCGCCATATATGAACCCCTGATCTTATCTCCAGGTTCGTGATAAAGCAAGTGTGACAATTACTTCCATCACGTTCGTCTGAATTCAATCATATTATCTTTTTTTTTTCTCTCTCTCTCTTACCTGCAAGCCAAGCAACAGTCAGCGGTAAAAGTCCAAAGGCTTTTCAAGTCAATATGATCTGAGTCACTTGATTTATACGACCAATTCTTTGGACTTCTGAAAAGAAGAATGGCGTTCTGCTGACTGTGTTTGTGCTGTGTTTCTTACAAACTGCTCTTGCAATATGTGTTCCAACATTCTTCTCGCAGTGTTGTCCAGGGTGGTATTCTCCCATTATATGACACGGAACAAGGAGCAAGACCCGGCCAGCGACTGCGGTAAGGGAAGTAAGGGAAGGTCGGTTGGCTGGTTCAGCAGTAGTAGGTCCTGTGGGCGGGTACGTCTCCACCCAAGGTATTCATAAGGCACTCGGGAATAGTTCATAAGATGCCTATTGTAGAATTTCCTATCCTTCACCCGTCCCCACCTGCAACTTAATTTTATCAATCTTGGACCCTGCCCACCACTCGTCAGGCAAAGGTCATGTTTATTTCAATACATGGGGCCCCCTTATCTTTGGAGAAGTCTTTGTCTTTGGAATTATGTAATTGCACAATAATTACGTAAACAGAGGTCAGACGAGGACGGTTGAGCATAGAGAATTTCACTGCAGATGACGAGGACGATATCTGCAGTCAACGCCACTCAAACTACGCCTTATGGAGGCAAACAACATGGGGACCTGTTCGCACTGCGAGTGAGTTTGGAATAACCAGAAAGTTCCCCTGGTCTGCATTACATCAATATGTACGTAGTCGGGACGAACATAGTTTCCTATAGGTAAACACTTCGCGTCTAGGTAAACACTTCGCGTCTAGGTAAACACTTCGCGTCCAGGTGCTCTGCGATCACCACCAACTTACACACAAAAAAAAATAAAATTCTGAGGTATCCTGAAGATTATGAATAATAATATCCACATCTCTACAGTTACCTGCAAAAGTCCTGGACTACACCTGAAGTCGAGGAACGCGCCAGGTCGAAACTTTACCGAACCTTTTGTCTCAAACAGTCGATAAAGAGGGCTGGGTACAGCTTCGGACAAGAGGAACCTCGGAAAAAAAATCATGGACTGAGAATCTCATTGCCAAGTCAGACTACTCACCCACATACACACACACACACGCACCATCCCGCTCTGTCTGATGCACGAAAAGAAGGGAATAAGACTAAATATTTAAGAAAAAATGAGAAGTTGAGCAGAGGTTCAAAGACCCAGTAGACAGCAGCAGTGAGAGCGATGGGACGATGGCTAGAACAGTCTCGTTTCTTAGGGATGGGCTGCACCAAGGCATGCTTCCAAAACTAAAGGAAAAGTCTGGACTCTTCTGAGAAAGTTTCTAGCCAGGACCATGGGTAGCTCAGAGGCACATTCTATTAGACATGATGACAGCATGTCATCCTGATCAAACACCTCGTCCACTCGTAGGTGGGAGTTCTCGAGAGATCTGTCACATAGGAAACACAGAACAGGGGAAAAGCTTAATGGCAGGAACCAGGGGGGGGGAAATGGAGGAATCATCCAGAGTCAGCACCTCTGGTGCTTAACAGAGGTATATCGGTGGGAGCGTACGCTAGAGACTGGTCACATCGGGAAAGAGATGAGGCAAGATTTCATCTCATAATCACTAGAGACACTTTTGGCTTTGGTCTAGGGAGATACATCTGCTGAAAAAGGAGTAAAATTACCATCCTTTCTTTTCATGATGGCGCGCCAATATACCCAAAGGATCGCAATGGGTAAAACTGGATCCAGGCAGCTTTGGTCAGAAGAACAGTACCAAATACCCCAAACCAAGCTCACGTCCAGCATAGAGCTCCGTTGCAACCTTGTGAGTCGACAGACAGAATCGAACGGCAGACAATAATTCGCACCCGTTTACGAAGGAGGGAGTAGGGTCAGTTCTACCAATGACCCTAGACAGGGTACTCGAAGTATAGTGATGCAAGGAGGCGTGGGAGAGAGAGAGAGAGAGAGAGAGAGAGAGAGAGAGAGAGAGAGAGAGAGAGAGAGAGAGAGAGAGAGAGAGAGAGAGAGAGATGGGGGGGCTCTTCACTGGGTTGGGAGACTAGCAATATAACGATCTTAATTTCCTGGAATGAAAGTTTGGAAACACAAGAAAAGTTTGTTGAGTCGCCCTTTCACCTCCCATATTTCATTTCCAGGGTAACACACACACACACACACACACACACACATATATATATATATATGTGTGTGTGTGTGTGTGTGTGTGTGTGTGTGTGTGTGTGTGTGTGTGTGTGTGTGTGTGTATCACAGCAGACCCTCCGGTCCCACCACCTGTGCAGGGACGGTGGTGGGTCAGCCCCAGGAGGGGCCCACTCAGGCCAAATTCTGGGATAACCACGTAATTGACTCACCTGAGGCGAGGGGTCCTGAAAATGAAAGTCATGGCCAAGGGTGCGAGAGAGAGAGAGAGAGAGAGAGAGAGAGAGAGAGAGAGAGAGAGAGAGAGAGAGAGAGAGAGAGAGAGAGAGAGAGAGAGACGAACCACAGCTCCTAAGACTGTTCCTGGAGGGTACCTGAAGGTGCCGTGACACTTCCAGGGGTGTTGGTATAGGGCGAATAGGAGTTGCTGAGGTTCTCCCGTGGTGCGAAGAAGGTGCAGGTGGATAAAAGGGGACACAAGGACGTGCCTTGCGGGACTCTCTAGTTTGAACTGGACACCACGTATTCTTGACTAGGAAGAGGAGGAGGAGGAGGAGGAAGAGGAGAGTCCCGGTGTCCTACAATAACCCCGGCAGCACATGCAGCTCACGAGGTATGACCCTCCTTCATCACTAACGCAGGAGGCCCAGGGGCCCCGCCCCAGAGGGAAGCTCTGACCCAACCAACCGTCGACGACAATCACGAACAACAGACGAGCGATAACGGAAGCTGATACCACCTTGCTGCAGGCCAGGGGTATACGACCTCCGGGGAATACGACACTTGCAAAAGGTGGGGGTGTTCAGAGGTATGCCAAGCCATCGTAAATCCAGGGGCACGACGCATACCATCGCTCTCAAAAGCACGTACCGCCGTGCTCCAGATCTGTGTGTTGAGAGTAACCAACTGGGTGATATGGTCAAGTGGCTGACGATCCTCTGTTCCCCCCTTCTGTAACGGGTCTTTGAATTGCGCTTATTGACCACCGAATGATTTATGCATGTAATACAATCCGGCCTAGCTGAGCGATACGCGGAGAGGTAACGGCGCTAGCGCGCAGTGACGTCACGGTACAAACACCTGCCACCGCACGGCTGCCTGCCGCCACTTGACATCACCTCCCACCATTCACCATCTCTCTAAACCAGCCTATGGCCAGGGGGCCTCAAGGCCTTCTAGAAGGAATCACCGCCGTGCATTTTAACGTCGAGGAGGCCATCACTACCTGCGTTCGGTACCTCAGCGATTTCAAAAAAAAACCCACAGGTATGGAAACAACACGTGTAGGGAAGCCAGAGGTAAATCACAGAGCGAGTGCGAATCCCCTGCTGGTGCTTCAAGGCTTCGAGTCACCCAAAAAAAGTACGCTTCCGACAGCTGTACGAGACGTCACACCAACACATGGCTACGTGATCAAGGACGTGAGGCACATAGGTTTTTAACAATGGGACTTACCTGTAGTAGCGGGGTAGGAACCTGCTGAGGGTGATCATGGTTGTGGGTGTTTGTCCGTCGCTACAGATCGGGAGGCGCAACCGTTCACTGGGCAGACGCCGCTGCCACATCGCCTCCGCCACACATGGTTGGAAACATTGACCCGCAGTTGCCAGCGAGAGCATTTTGCCCAGGCTTGGATATTCTGTGGTAACTTTTGGACGTCCTTAACGACAACTTCAGACGCTTTCAGTGTAAAAAGCGGAGTATAATTCAATGTTAAAAAAAAAAAGCACTTTATACAGGAAAATGTATTTCTCACGCCGGGGGCCCCGCACGCTTGAAAACATTTCACAAGAGGTGTGTTCACTTCGGAGCGAAACGTGTCGTTGTAACTTCCTGACTGACGTCAGTAGGATGAAGGATGTTATGTATGATGAACCCACCCAGGGTACTTGGGTACCCTTCATGTCCTCACGGCAGCGCACAGGATCATGGGAGTGAAGGATCCGGTTCAACGGCTAGTCAACGAGCCAATGGGAGACATCAGCAAATGAGCGTACGTGAGATCACACATGGAGGACGGACGACACGGGCGGGGTGACACCGTAACGAGTTTGGAGACGTGGTGAGGTGGGCGTAACGTGCAGCAGGTGTGAGGGCACGTCACCTCACTGTACAAGGAACGAGCATGGGGGAAGTGATTCCAAGCCCCTGGGAGACGTTGGATTCGCCGTCAGGGTCACTGAAGAGACGAATAACCCTTAGGAGCACTGGGATCCGAGGTCTCGTTGGACACTGTTCGAACGGGTTTGAGTTAATGACTCGAACTCCAGCAGTCAGATAAGAGACGATCTATAATCTCAAGGGGTTGGGAGCCTAATGTAAGGGATTACGAGTCTGAAGCGGAGGCAATCATAACATAGGGGATACGAGTTCCACTTCTTTATGGTCTCATTACCGGGGATCTGGGTCCCACTGAGGAGGAGCTCGGGGTTATACAAGAGGGGTCAAGTCCATGACGATGTGAGGTTCTTATTGGCGGAGGGAGACGCATAGGTCCTGCCTACCAACTACCATTAGAGGTCACCGTGTGGGGGAACTGCTTGCACTACATATGGATGACCTTGACATGGAAGCTCTTCACATCCCAGGTCATAGCCTTGGCCGTGACCTAGGCCATGACCTTGGCTGGTAACTATGACCTGGGCTATAACCTGGCCCTCCGTGATCTCGCCATGACCTGAGCAATGAGCTGTGTCATGACCTGGGCCATAACCTCAGCCCTGACATGGGCCATGACCTTGACCATGACCTGAGCCATAAACTTTGACCGTGACCTGGGTCATAACCTTGACTGTGACCTGGGACATAACGATAGTTACACAGACCTGGGTCACCATGACCCCGACCTAGGCCTCCATGACATACGCCATGACCCTATCCCACCATGACCATGACCTTGGCCACAGCCATGAGCCACAGAATCGTTCATCGATCCTCTGGGTAACGAACAGAGTGTTCTTCGCTCTTATAGAAAACGTAAACTGGTTCTCTACAAAAGCGGTTTCTCATTTCCTTTCATTTTATTCAAATAAAAAAAAATGTATATTTTTTCTCTATTTTTCCTTTGTTGACATACTCAGTTTATGAGACCAGGTCACAGCCTAGGTCATGACACAGACTTCAAGAAAACAGGTCATGTCACGCACCTAGTGGCCCAGGTCATGTCACACACCTCACAGCCCAGGCTCAAGACACATTATGACGGGTCATAATACACCTCACGGCTCAGGTCATGGCACACACACACAAACACACACACACACACATCTCACGACCTAGTTCATGCCACGGGGTCACGGAACGTCACCTCACACCCCTCCACAACTGCTCCCCTTCCATCCACTAATCCTTTCCCCTTACTCCCTCCTTCGACTTCCTCTTCCTCCTCCCACGCCCTGCAGTGTATACCCTCCTCCTACGCGCACTCCGCTACGTGCCTTCATTCCACATGCCAGGTTCCGTGCTAACACGCCATTCTTCTTTGCTTCCTTATCGACCCCTCGGCGAAGAAGCTATATTGCCTACAGTACTCATTCACTTACACGACGTACCCACCAGGAGTCTGTTCAGCCCACACTTCATTCTCCGGCCAAGAACCCCCTTTGCTGCCTCAGGCCCAGATGGGCGTGTGTTTGTGTGTGTGTGTATGAATAGACGATATGTTACGGCAAAGGACATGGCGTGTTTGATGGCAGGTTTAGAAAAGGGCAGAGTTGGCTAAATGATGGCAGTAAATATAAATGCCTCGGAAAAAGCCACAGGGGGGCGGAGGTTGGTGAGGCAACACTAGTCACGACACAGCCAACGAGTGAGTGGGTGGCACAGAAGCTAAGAACGCGGGTGAAACGAGAGGGACACAGACAAAAGCAGTTGAATTCTTTGAACTGGAGGCAGGCCATGTTCCAGCTAAAGGGGAGGGAGAGGCTGGAGGTGAGACAAACACTGCTCACGAAACCGCTAGAGACACGAGACATGAGAGAGAGAGAGAGAGAGAGAGAGAGAGAGAGAGAGAGAGAGAGAGAGAGAGAGAGAGAGAGAGAGAGAGAGAGAGAGAACTGAGAGAGGAGACATTTGGGGACGACCACTCAAGGCTACCTTCAATGTCAAGCGTTTATAGGCAGCAAGTCAATATGCAGTCTGCACAAAGGGAAAACTTGCACACAAGGAAGAGTTCAGAAAGACATCCATTAGAGGTGACACATCGGGGACACAGCTAGAAAAAGTAATTGATACAATTAGAAAGGTGACAACAGGGGACAACAGAAGAGGCTAGAGGATAGAATGGCACTGCCACTGCCTCAAAGAGGTAAGAAAAAAATCTTAAATTATATAAAAGTCAAGACTAAGAATGATATACTCAAATGCAGTAGGACTGGTAGCATATGAGAGAGAGAGAGAGAGAGAGAGAGAGAGAGAGAGAGAGAGAGAGAGAGAGAGAGAGAGAGAGAGAGAGAGAGAGAGAGAGAGAGAAGAGAGAGTGTGTTCAAGGACCGTATTAGGGAAAACTAACCACATATTGATTAGAGTAGCTGGGATTGGCTTGGATTAAAAGAATTTCGGCTTATACGCCAAGCACTGGAGATTCCTCAGGCTATTCAGCGCTCTACTGAGTAGTTGGGATAAAACAAAGGTATACAGTCTGACTTAACATATTCAGTTGAATGCAAGACAATAAGGAGAGGAAAACAGACGACACGGGAGGAGGATGGGCATCAGTCTTCTTAACAAGGGAGAATATCCAGTTTCAGGTAATACTGATGGATGACACCAACAATACATTATGGGCAGAGCAAACGCAGGGAAGAAATGCATTGGGTTTCCATAGCTCACGGCACAAAAGAATGTTCAAGAACATGAAAAAAAAAGAATCAAGAGATAACAATAAACGAACAATCGGGAGATAGTTCTTCAATCATTTAGATTCTCGTGGAGATAAGTCACAGAGGACCAAAGTTCATGGACTGTAGACAGAGGTACTGTCCTGAATCAAAGCGTCCCTATGGAAATGACGCACCGTCATTACCAGATCTTATCTCTACACGCAGTAGTACAGATAACTGGCAATGTCGCACAAGATACACCAACCGGGTACAGTGATCATGCAATGCTTGATAATGTTCATGACGCGGTAAACGAGGAAATGACAAGAGCAAAAGAGGAGACCACACACTCAAGGAGGAGAGAGATATGGTCACGGGTGACGCAGGATACGAAAATATATGAGGAGCTGAACGACCATTTTGAAGTGTTTTCACAGTGGAAGACACACACACACACACACACACACACACACACACACACACTACAGCCCCAGCACCGGAGTTGGATTGTAGAGAGGTCTTGAAAAGCATTGAAATTTCTAAAAATCAAATATACATACTAATAATGGGACTTGACCCATATAAAGCTCAGGGTCGTGATAAAGTTTCCTCATATGTGCTAAACGAAAGTGCAGGGAAGCTTGGCAGGCCGCTTGAGATGTTCATTACGTCATTGGCGGATGGTAAAGTGCCTATGGTGTGGAAAATGGCAAAATGTCAAGCCTGTATCAAAGACAGGAGAGCGAGAGAGGTTGCGCTGACTAATGGACTAGTCTATCTGATGAGTGTTTGGTTCTGTCAAACACTGGAGAAGATCATTAAGAAAATGGACGATTCCCATCTGAGAGACAACATGGAGACACGGGGAAAGGAAGACATAAACCTCTCAGACTTCTACGTGAGAGTGAACTCCCTTTAAGACGGAAGGGATGGGTGGGTGCCAAAAACCATTTTGATACTGCACCGCATACGAGGCTGGTGAGATAACTTACGGGTCTCCAAGCAAAATATATATAAGAGGAGAAAAACTCCTGCGATAGCTTGAAAATGACCTCTTTCGAGGTCAACCAAGGACGCGCGTCAAAGAAGCCTTTCTAGACATAGGTTATGTTGTTTGTGGTGTACCTCATGGCTCGGTCCTGGTACCTGTGCTCTTCTTGATCTGCGTTAACCAGTCGCCAGAAGACCCGGACTCGAATACATTTCTACGTATGATGCCAAGGTTATAAGACCCGGACTCGAATATATTTCGACGTATGATGCCAAGGTTATAAGACCCGGACTCGAATATATTTCGACGTATGATGCCAAGGTTATAAGACCCGGACTCGAATATATTTCTACGTATGATGCCAAGGTTATAAGACCCGGACTCGAATATATTTCGACGTATGATGCCAAGGTTATAAGACCCGGACTCGAATATATTTCGACGTATGATGCCAAGGTTATAAGACCCGGACTCGAATATATTTCTACGTATGATGCCAAGGTTATGAGGGAAGTAAAGAGTGAGGATGACTCCATCAACTCTTCAAAAGGGACATCTGGACAAACTCCCCGGGATTAGTGTAATAATCGGTTGGAGAAATTCGACCTTCCTCCGCATATGCCAAGCAATGAGGAGGAGACAGAGTGAGACACGAAAATCATCCAGCAGAAACATATTGCACAAGAACCTGTGCATGAGAGGGACATGGCAGTCGAGTGATTGATTTGTGCCGTCGTCCCTGGCAAATCTAATGTGCACCCTCATGCTCATCGTGTGAGCGGTAGCGCAAAAGGATTACAGAGGTCACAAAGGGTCTCACTCAGACCCCAGTGGGTCGATATTACATAAGAGATTACAATTCGACATTGTACTTGACCCGTCTCCAGAACCCTACTTCAGGAGACTCGCGAATGACAGGGACCGTGGGCTGGCAAACAGTGGGATACCACTCACATACAGGAATAAGGAGGTATTCACTAAACTGCTCATATCATAAAGTAGGCCAGAACTTGAATACGCTTCTCGAATTTGGTCACAAAGAACTAATAGAGAAGGTCCAGAGGAAGGGAACAAAGACGATACCAGAATTACCAAGGAGCCGAGTTACACACACACACACACACACACAACTCACAACTCCACCTACACTTTCTGAGAGCCTCGCCAACACCACAACAGGAGGAGGAGATCGGGATAGGAGGCTGGGCAAGATTACCACGAGGTATGGGGGACATGAGCAGCCTCGTCTCGACGGCCAGAGCTGCGGAAATGCCTTCACCGCCCAGAGAGAGAGAGAGAGAGAGAGAGAGAGAGAGAGAGAGAGAGAGAGAGAGAGAGAGAGAGCTAGTGGGGATGAGTGTTACAGAGCAAGGGTGAGGCGGTTCTTTGTCATGATGAGTGGACAGGATAGACATCGTCAATGATGAGGCCACCTGCTCTCTCTCTCTCTCTCTCTCTCTCTCTCTCTCTCCTTCCACCCACCCACCCTCCCACACACACACACACACACAAGGTGCCTCATTGCGACACATCATGTCGCCAACTCCGTAACAGAGCCGTGAGGCCGGAAGAGACGAGATAGATAACCCTTATCCAAAACTGAGCTTATCAGAGGAAGCTACAGACTTATGTCGGTGACTTGCAGGGGAGGGCGGTCTGCACCCTCGACAGACGCACAGCTACAGGTGTCCAACAGGTGTCGCGTATCTGCGGCAGTGGAGCTTTGACACTTGTCACAACCGTGTGTGTAGTAACTCCTCCATAGATATCTATCAGTGAGTGACATAGGATTGTCTGAGAGTGGACAGGTGTTCACTCAATTTGTGTGGAGCAAGCTTTCAACTGCTTGAATCATCTCGTTATTGGAGCTGAAATTGATGATATGAAATGAATAAAAACAGTCCAGAAAGCGTGATGCCGTGATGAATCGCTTGTTCAGGACACTCTGCGGGAACGAAGTCGGAATGGGGCTTTCTATCGTTTCCCTGCGCCCTGGGATGCGCTGCCGGCAACAGTGTCGCGCAGCGTTAACGAGACTCCTATTTCTGTCAGGGTAACACAGTGTCTGGTGAGTTCGCTAAGCAGTGAAGTGTTCTTGTGTTATCCCGTCTTCCTGGATATGTTTCGGCGAGTTCTAGTACGATTCCGACCTTAGTACATGAAACTGTACTGAAAATCTGGTACACAAGGGTCAAGCAGGTCCTTACACTGCCTTATCATTGGCTCTCAGATGAAGTTAAGAGGATTTGATGACTTTCAGAGGCACGTCCGCTTCGCCAGCTTGGTCTGACGTTTCCCTCCCCACATCTGATGCAATATCTGGGGATGACTTCCCTTTAATTACCTGCTATACACCACCGCCTTCTTCAAGATGTATGTGATTATCTTCAACGCGTGTTTCTGTTATCAACAAAATGTTTTCCACACATTAATGCATACGCGTGTGTGTGTGTGTGTGTGTGTGACGCTCGTCTCCACACGTTAAGACCTTAGAAGTGAGGTTTGTGTAAACAACGATTCCATCAGCGGACCCAGCACTGTAGCCTGAGGTACACCAGGGACTTGACCTTCTAGGATGAAGTTTCCTTCCTTGTATTTCCCTAACGTCGCTCACCGTCCACTTCTTCCGTCTCCTACTTTCTACTTAATACACACATACACACATGAGCCTCCGTGGTATGGTGGTTGGAGCTGAATACACATGAGTCAGCATGAGCCCCGCATAGATTTGAATCGTGGGCCGCGGCAGTCGGCTCGCAACCAACCCAACAGTTTATTCTTCCCCAAGGGCTGGTCGTTCAAATGGGTACATAAAAATAAGGTTAAGAGACGGGGAAAAACGCGGGTAAAACCCTACCATAACAAACAAATAGTAATTACACACACATTCTCCCGCTCTCTCTCTCAGCCAGAGCCAAAGCGCTGGGTCCTCCAAACGACAGACAGTGGCCAACATAACCATAAAACTAACGGCAACAGGTGACCGACAGACGCAGCAGCAGCAGCAGGTGGGCCTCGGACGAGCGTCAGGCAACCTCACCCTCATCCTAGCCAAAGTTTGCCCGAGTGCTGCTCGTCATTCGGCCCCCGCCTGGCTTCCACCGTCTGTGTCGTTACGTTGGCGCCGAAAACAATGCAGGGCAGATCTTGCTTGCCGCTTGTGACGCACGCTCTGGGGAACAGGTTAAGCAGCTACGGCGTAAGGCCATCACCAGGTTATGCAAATACGGCTTCTCCATATGCGGAGGTTGCTAGGAGGAACGCGTCCTGCCGACCTCTGCCGGACTTCAATCATAAGTACTACGTACTAACTCTCCTACGTCACACCACGACCACCATAGTCCAGCCAGCTGTTACAGGCACCAGACTTCCAATACTCTCAAACCACTAGCATAAACGTGTCCCCAGGAACCAAAGTGCTGCCAACGACGTATCATCCGCCATACACATAATATAAAGCATTCTACGAAGGGTCTATCGGCGCCATGTAGCGAGATCACAGCCTATTGCTGTTTCGATTATCTACTGTAGGAATGCATAAAGGAATGGACACGATAAGTCATCAGATCAGGCATGACTTCAGGAGGATTTATGACGTTTCAATAGCCTATTAGAGGATGTGAATAGTTCACCACGACAGAACTCAGCAGTGCTACGAAAGACAGCGACAATTTAGCAAGAAGGAATACGAAAGCTTAACACGATGGGCTTTTATTTTTCCAAAAGAAAGAACAGAGAAGGGGGCCAAGAGAGGTTATTCCCCCCACGGCTCTGTCCTATGTTTCTTAACGCTACCTCGCTAATATGGGAAATGAATATGTATGAAAGAATATATATATATATATATATATATATATATATATATATATATATATATATATTTTTTTTTTTTTTTTTTTTTTTTGTCGCTGTCTCCCGCGTTTGCGAGGTAGCGCAAGGAAACAGACGAAAGAAATGGCCCAACCCACCCCCATACACATGTATATACATACACGTCCACACACGCAAATATACATACCTACACAGCTTTCCATGGTTTACCCCAGACGCCTCACATGCCCTGATTCAATGCACCGACAGCACGTCAACCCCGGTATACCACATCGATCCAATTCACTCTATTCCTTGCCCTCCTTTCACCCTCCTGCATGTTCAGGCCCCGATCACACAAAATCTCCTTCACTCCATCTTTCCAAATTGGAGATGGAAAGATATATATATATATATATATATATATATATATATATATATATATATATATATATATATATATATATATATATATTTTTTTTTTTTTTTTTTTTTTCAAACTATTCGCCATTTCCAGCGTTAGCGAGGTAGCGTTAAGAACAGAGAACTGGGCCACTGAGGGAATATCCTCACCTGGCCCCCTTCTCTGTTCCTTCTTTCGGAAAATTAAAAAAAATTGAGAGGGGAGGATTTCCAGCCCCCCGCTCCCTCCCCTTTTAGTCGCCTTCTACGACACGCAGGGAATACGTGGGAAGTATTCTTTCTCCCCTATCCCCAGGGATAATATATATATATATATATATATATATATATATATATATATATATATATATATATATATATATATATATATTTCTTTTTTTTTGCTTTGTCGCTGTCTCCCGCGTTTGCGAGGTAGCGCAAGGAAACAACCGGAAGAATGGCCCAACCCACCCACATACACATGTATATACATACACGTCCACACACACACATATACAGACCTATACATCTCAACGTATACATATATATACACAGTCAGACATATACATATATACAAATGTACATAATTCATACTGTCTGCCCTTATTCATTCCCGTCGCCACCCCGCCATACATGAAAAGACAACCCCCTCCCCCCAGGATGTGCTCGAGGTAGCGCTAGGAAAAGAAAACAAAGGCCACATTCGTTCACACTCAGTCTCTAGCTGTCATGTATAATGCACCAAAACCACAGCTCCCTTTCCACAACCAGGCCCCACAAAACTTTCCATGGTTTACCCCAGACACTTCACATGCCCTGGTCCAATCCATTGACAGCAAGTCAACCCCAGTATACCACATCGTTCAAATTCATTCTATTCCTTGCATGCTTTTCACCCTTCTGCATGTTCAGGCCCCAATCACTCAAAATCTTTTTCACTCAATCTTTCCACCTCCAGTTTGGTCTACTTCTCCTCGTTCCCTCCACCTCTGACACATATATCCTCTTGGTCAATCTTTCCTCACTCATTCTCTCCATGTGACCAAACCATTTCAAAACACACTCTTCTGCTCTCTCTCAACCACACTCTTTTTATTACCACACATCTCTCTTACCCTTTCATTAATCACTCGATCAAACCACCTCACACCACATATTGTCCTCAAACATCTCACTTCCAGCACATCCACCCTCCTCTGCACAACTCTATCTATAGCCCATTATTCCTTCAAACATACCCATTTTTGCTTTTCAAGATAATGTTCTCGACTTCCATAAATTTTTCAATGCTCCAGAACTTTCGCCCCCTCCCCCACCCTATGATTCACTTCCGCTTCCGTGGTTCCATCCACTACCAAATCCACTCCCAGGTATCTAAAACACTTCACTTCCTCCAGTTTTTCTCCATTTAAACTTACCTCCCAAATGACTTGTCCCTCAACCCTACTGTACCTAATAACCTTGATCTTATTCACATTTACACTCAGCTTTCTTCTTTCACACACTTTACCAAACTCAGTCACCAGCTTCTGCAGTTTCTCACCCGAATCAGCCATTATCATTATTATCAGCAAACAACTGACTCACTTCCCAAGCTCTTTCATCCACAACAGACTGCATACTTGCCCCTCTTTTCAAAACTCATGCATTCACCTTCCTAACAACCCTATCCATAAACAAATTAAACAACCATAGAGACATCACGCACCCCTGCCGCAAACCAACATTCACTGAAAACCAATCACTTTCCTCTCTTCCTACTCATACACATGCCTTACATCTCGATAAAAACTTTTCACTGCCTCTAACAACTTGCCTCCCACACCATATATTCTTAATACCTTCCACAGAGCATCTCCACTCTATCATATGCCTTCTCCAGATCCATAAATGCTACATACAAATCCATTTGCTTTTCTAAGTATTTCTCACATACATTCTTCAAAGCAAACACCTGATCCACACAACCTCTACCACTTCTGAAACCACACTACTCTTCCCCAATCTGATGCTTTGTATATGCCTTCATCCTCTCAATCAATACCCTGCCATATAATTTCCCAGGAACACTCAACAAACTTATACCTCTGTAATTTAAGCACTCACTTTTATCCCCTTGTCTTTGTACAATGGCACTATGCAAGCACTCCGTCAATCCTCAGGCACCTCACCATGAGTTGTACATACATTAAATAACCATACCAACCAGTCAACAATACAGTCACCCCATTTTTTTAACAAATTCAAATGCAATACCATCCAAACCCACTGCCTTGCCAACTTTCATCTTCCGCAAAGCTTTACTACCTCTTCTATGTTTACCAAATCATTCTCCCTAACCCTATCACTTTGCACACCACCTTGACCAAAACACCCTATATCTGCCACTCTATCATGAAACACATTCAACAAACCTTCAAAATACTCACACCATCTCCTTCTCACATCACCACTACTTGTTATCACCTCCACATTATAATTCAATTATAACTGCCTCTCCCACCCTAAGAAGGTGGCATGAGGAACAAATGGCCTGTTTTGCCCACATCCTCTCTATCTGTTATGCATAACATATCAAAACTACGCCTACCACCCACAGTTAAACCAATGATGGTACTACATGGGTTACCCTGACCTAACGCATTCTATCCTACGCATGCCTCTCACACTCCTGGAACAAGCCTGAAGCTACAAGCCAGTGTCACTGGAAAACATTACAAGGGTGGTAAAGAAGGAACACCACAATATAATTGCCACAGTCTGTCCTCATTTCGCATTCCCAATCTTATCAATATGCACTTGGTTTCGGTTGAATATTATTAACCATGTATCAGACTAAAGCTGGAGGCTTGATCACCTAGGATGGTACAACCTTGAATAGTTCTTCTTTCACAGAGTTAGCATCACCAGCAAATATATTTGGGTATGACCCAATTCTTTAAGTCACGTGCATAGTCGAGGAGGAGCAATAGTCCCAAGATTAAGTCTGAGCCCAGAGGAAAACCTTTAGTTACTTTACCCAAGATTGAAAAGGCATCTCTGACATGTGAAAATTTTCTTTTCTTCTGCTTAGATGACAATTCATCCACTGGAGGAGTATCCCTGTTACTTCTGTCTGGATAACTGATTCTCTTATCAACCTCCTGTGGGAAGTGTTTAATGCCTTCAAAAAATCCATTGTCATTGAAGTATAAGTAAAAAATACCAACCTTTGGTAAACTCCCCGGTCTGTCAAGAAGGGTCATGTCCCTGGTTATGAACACCCCTGGGTTAACTCAAGCCAAGTTACAGGCTGTCAGATGGCTAAGCCTGTCACAAATATGGAGCTTTACCACAATTGAAGGTGGTCACTGAGGCCTACAACATAATCACGTCTGGAAAATAAACATAGTCTATCAATACAAAACTGATTCTCTCTATCTAAAAATTACTGAAGTTCACATTAAATCACAAACAATAATGCATCAAATTGGTTTTAAACAATAACCTGTTACTGCTATCCACCTGAAAAATATAAAAACAGAATGCCATCAATCACATTTTTCATACAACAGAATCCTTCAAAATCCTTGATCATGTTTCCACTGCTTGGACTATTTTCCCCTTCTCAGCCAATCTGGGCAGCTTATTAGCTTTCAAGTTTTATCTGTTCCATTCAACAGGACATGGTAAAAGGTAATGAAAGTGTGTGGAAATAATGACTTTCAGAAAAACTTGCACTTCTTTACATCGCGATGTTCCAGCATCTTTTGTTAATAAGAGTTGCTTACCCTGATTCTGGTAATGTAACTGGGGCTTTGATCCCCCTCCATCCAAAAAGAAAAAAAAAAAAAAAAAAAATATTAATTTTGGAAGTCAGCAAATCAAACCAATACAAACAGCATTATCAGGACACAGCAGTAGGAACTTGATCTGATCCACAGGTCAGTACTGTTGAACTACGACTGCTGCTGTATTTGAAAATCCTGTTAAAACATCTCTCAATGTACATGTCAATCTTAAACTCAGTAGACTATGTAATGTTTATTCAACTCCTTTACATAAACATCTAAATATTTTTACTCAGTTCAGATGATATCCTACAATGCTCTTACTGGCCTTATCTATGTACCTTGCTGAAGGAAAAGGCAGTAGTACATAAACTTTATACATTTACTCAATAAAAAACTATTCATTAGAAAATACACTTATAAATGCAATCCCTTCACTTAACTTTATTCAAGTGCATAATATGGAAGTGGCAATATTGCAGGATATACTCAAACAGAAGTATACTATATATTTATTCATTCATTATACTTAATCGCTGTTTCCTGAGTCAGCGAGGTAGTGCCAGGAAACAGACGAAGAATGGCCAATCCACTCATACACACACACACACACATATATATATACAAATAAAGTGCATATGAACGCGCACCTTCATAGAACATACAAACCTCCAACAGCCAGAATCGAACCCAGGACCCCTGTGCAAGAGGCAGGCATGCTAACCGCTAGGCTATGGGACTGTATAATAGGAAACAACTATTTGAAATACTAAGTACTCGAATACCCTTCGTCTCACAATGGTGAGCAACGGGGTCTATACCGGTTGTTTCCGAACAGAACGCACATAGCTAGCTGATAGCGTTTTACCGAACCTAACTGTACAACGCGGAGGTATATACATATATATATTTTTTTTTTTTTT
This sequence comes from Panulirus ornatus, assembly GCF_036320965.1. NCBI lineage: Eukaryota > Metazoa > Arthropoda > Malacostraca > Decapoda > Palinuridae > Panulirus > Panulirus ornatus. The sequence continues at coordinate 33,376,149 of NC_092278.1, forward strand.
TTTTTGCCGCTGTCTCCTGCGTTTGCGAGGTAGCGCAAGGAAACAGACGAAAGAAATGGCCCAACCCACCCCCATACACATGTATATACATACGTCCACACACGCAAATATACATACCTACACAGCTTTCCATGGTTTACCCCAGATGCCTCACATGCCCTGATTCAATCCACTGACAGCACGTCAACCCCGGTATACCACATCGCTCCAACTCACCCTATTCCTTGCCCTCCTCTCACCCTCCTGCATGTTCAGGCCCCGATCACACAAAATCTTTTTCACTCCATCCTTCCACCTCCAATCTGGTCTCCCTCTTCTCCTCGTTCCCTCCACCTCCGACACATATATCCTCTTGGTCAATCTTTCCTCACTCATTCTCTCCATGTGCCCAAACCATTTCAAAACACCATCTTCTGCTCTCTCAACCACGCTCTTTTTATTTCCACACATCTCTCTTACCCTTACGTTACTTACTCGATCAAACCACCTCACACCACACATTGTCCTCAAACATCTCATTTCCAGCACATCCATCCTCCTGCGCACAACTCTATCCATAGCCCACGCCTCGCAACCATACAACATTGTTGGAACCACTATTCCTTCAAACATACCAATTTTTGCTTTCCGAGATAATGTTCTCGACTTCCACACATTCTTCAAGGCTCCCAGAATTTTCGCCCCCTCCCCCACCCTATGATCCACTTCCACTTCCATGGTTCCATCCGCTGCCAGATCCACTCCCAGATATCTAAAACACTTCACTTCCTCCAGTTTTTCTCCATTCAAACTCACCTCCCAATTGACTTGACCCTCAACCCTACTGTACCTAATAACCTTGCTCTTATTCACATTTACTCTTAACTTTCTTCTTCCACATACTTTACCAAACTCAGTCACCAGCTTCTGCAGTTTCTCACATGAATCAGCCACCAGCGCTGTATCATCAGCGAACAACAACTGACTCACTTCCCAAGCTCTCTCATCCCCAACAGACTTCATACTTGCCCCTCTTTCCAAAACTCTTGCATTCACCCCCCTAACAACCCCATCCATAAACAAATTAAACAACCATGGAGACATCACACACCCCTGCCGCAAACCTACATTCACTGAGAACCAATCACTTTCCTCTCTTCCTACATGTACACATGCCTTACATCCTCGATAGAAACTTTTCACTGCTTCTAACAACTTGCCTCCCACACCATATATTCTTAATACCTTCCACAGAGCATCTCTATCAACTCTATCATATGCCTTCTCCAGATCCATAAATGCTACATACAAATCCATTTGCTTTTCTATCTCTATTAACTCTATCATATGCCTTCTCCAGATTCATAAATGCTACATACAAATCCATTTGCTTTTCTGAGTATTTCTCACATACATTCTTCAAAGCAAACACCTGATCCACACATCCACATCCACACATATCTTTTTTTTTTGCTTTTTCTTTTTATTTCAGCTACAATGCTCTTTGACTGGGGCATGTTTTTCCTGTTCTGCCACTTACTATAAATAAAATTCCATACTGAAAACTCATGAGCATAAGTCTCAAATCAAAACTTGGATTTTAACTTTAATGATGCAGAAGTATCATCTCCTTTAGTCACAGACTCATTCATATAATCCCTATATAATTCCTTTTGTACACTTTTGGGTAAACTGGGGTCTTTCAAATGCTGTTCTAACCAGAGAGACAAAGCAAACCTGTAAAAATGCAAAAATCAGTTCAAAAATTAGAAAACAGGAAAATGCAAAATAATGAGGAAATGACTCTCAAAGTAATGTTATCAGGAAATCATGATTTTGGAAATTTATAAAGACAGAAGCTAAAGCAGTACTCACACCTCAACTATTTCAGTAAGAGCAGTATGTAATTGTCAAATTGTCTTGTACACATCTAAAACACATGAAAGCTAGGGGAATGAACTTTGAAATTGTGAACATCAACATGGAAAAGTGGAAGTCATACCAGATAGATGCCTGGACACAGGAGTCCAGTCTTTCTCTTCCATGTATTGTAATTAATAAACTGAGGCTCTCTTTGGACTAACATCTGCAACAACAATTTGACTGGTGGAACTGATTCCACTTGTCTAGATGGTAAGAATACGGTCTTACAGCATAATAATTACTGACCAGATGAAAAAGGGTTATGGTTGAAGCCAAAGGATAGCAATAAGCAGCGTAGCCAGTTTAATTCAACAATCAAAATTGTCCAAAGTTAGGGTTAAGAATACCCAAATAAAAAGGTGATGTATACACCCACTCACATAAAGATACAAAAAAAGGACATAAAGACATAAATCCCTCCACTGGAGGAAGATAACTGCTCCTCCAACCAGATACCATAAGCTCATTCAGTTTATCATTCAACAGTCAAAGACAACACACTTAGAGGGTGTATACATAAAAATAACACAACTATTGGATGACTGAGTAATTGGATAGAATAAACTTGAAGCTGTATCAACATATAATCTAAAGCACTGGTATTACCAGATACATAAAGACATAAATCCCTCCACTGGAGGAAGATAACTGCTCCTCCAACCAGATACCACAAGCTCATTCAATTTATCATTCATCAGTCAAATACAACACACTTAGAGGGTGTATAAATAAAAATAACACCACTATTGGATGACTGAGTAATTAGATAGAATAAACTTGAAGCTGTATCAAAATATAATCTAAAGCACTGGTATTACCAGATACAATTATATTTCAATTATATATACTGAAATACTTTATGAAAGGGATTTCACTGTACACCATAAGGATTGCTAAAGCTCTCCTTGTGATGATCCAAGTCGAGTTGAGGCCATTTTTTTCCCCTACTTAATGATCTGGAACAATTAATCAAACATCTAACACAAGTTCCCAATCATCATGATCACTAATCTAACATTCTTGATCTCAATTTCCTCTCTAAACCCTCACACTATTCATACACTCCTTCTGCCCTCCTTCCCCAAGGTCCACCTATCATTACCTTGCCTACATCACTTCCAATTGAGCATGACCATCCCTAATGCCCTACCCCCTCAAAATGTCAACTCTCACACTTTCGGATAGCTCAACTATCATCCCTATACAACCTTATTACTGACATTCCTTGCGCCTCTAGCAATGCTGACCATGTACCAGAGGTTATCTTTGCTGGGATGGAATCCTATGTTCTTTCTACCACTTTTTTTTTTTTTTTCCCAGAGCCATGGTACAATTGCTCTTGCTTTGATGACATTTCTGTTAGGACAGTGTATCAGGCCATGAAATTATGACCAAAAACTAGCTAACATTGGTTACAGATGCACCAAAGATTGAAAACTATGCAAACTGCAAGGTAGCTACAAATAACAGTAATGAAAAATAATGTATGTGGTTAGTGCTGTGTACTAACCCTACCTCATGGCAACATTTTGTCAAGTGTTTGTAAGATGGTACTACAGCAGGTACTTTCTATTCTTAAAACACTCAGCATTTTGTTGGAGTACTGGAGCTTTCCACATAAGGTTTCACCTACCTTGACAGAACAAAACTGTTTAGAAAAAAGCTACTCAAACGTTACTGATATAGAAATTGCCTTACATTTATTAGTATCACATTTGATTGCTGTTTCCCACATTAGTGAGGTAGCACCAGGAAACAGATGAGGAAAGACCCATCTACTCACATATACACATAAACATACAAACACATCCACATATATATACATATGTTCACATGTACATAATCATTCACTGCTTGCCTTCATCCATTCTCCTTGTTACTTGGCAGAATTCTAAAACTCAAGTTTCTACATCAGTTGAGGTTAAACTTAGCAACTGTAAAAGAATATTCCCACTAACCTGCTGCCTGTGCTAACTCTCTGAGAGCTCAAATCACTTGCTTTTAATGACTCTCTCAAAACTGATGCCTCTACTGTTCCTGCAGCATGTTCTACAAGGGATAAAAAGTATGACTTCAGTAAAATACGTGATTTAGACTTATAGAAAACATAAAATATATAAAAAAGTATATTCAAAGACATTTTATAAACACAGACAAATAATACAACAAAAGTGATTTATCACACAAAAAAAATACAGCACATGCAGTTATAATTGGGTTAACAGGCTCTACATGGGATAAATGTAAGCTTTGGTAACAATATAATTAGGTTTTGAAAACTAAAAAACCTTTATCTTCAAAGTGGTGTCCCGCTAGTATAAAATATCTTTATTTCCTTAGAATGTGTGGAAGGCGAGAACATTATCTCGGAAAGCAAAAATGGGTATGTTTGAAGGAATAGTGGTTCCAACAATGTTATATGGGTGCGAGGCGTAGGTTATAGATCAAGTTGTGTGGAGGAGGGTGGAGGTGTTGGAAATGAAATGCTTGAGGACAATATGTGGTATGAGGTGGTTTGATTAAGTAATGAAAGGGTAAGAGAGATGTATGGTAATAAAAAGAGTGTGGTTAAGAGAGCAGAAGAGGGTGTTTTGAAATGGTTTGTTCACATGGAGAGAATAAGTTAGGAAAGATTGACAATGAGAATATATGTGTCAGAGGTGGAGGGAACAAGAAGTGGGAGACCAAACTGGAGGGGGAAGGATGGAGTGAGAAAGATTTTGAGCAATCGGGGCCTGAAAATGCAGGAGGGTGAAAGGTGTGCAAAGAATAGAGAGAATTGTAACTGTGTAGTATACCAGGGTCAATGTGCTGTCAATGGATTGAACCAGGGCATGTGAAGCGTCTGGGGTAAACCATGGAAAGTTTTTTGGGGCTTGGATGTGGAAAGGGAGCTATGGTTCCAGTGCATTATACATGACAGCTAGAGACTGAGTGTGAACGAATGTGACCTTTGTTGTCTTTTCCTAGCACTACCTCACGCGCATGCGAGGGGAGGGGGTTGTCATTTCATGTGTGGCGACGAGAACGAATAAAGGCAGCAAGTATGAATCATGTGCATGTGTATATATGTATATGTCTGTGTATGTATTTATTTATTCATTTTGCTTTGTCGCTGTCTCCCGCGTTTGCGAGGTAGCGCAAGGAAACAGACAAAAGAAATGGCCCAACCCACCCCCATACACAATGTATATACATACACGTCCACACACGCAAATATACATACGTATACATCTCAATGTACACGTATATATACACACACAGACACACATATATACCCATGCACACAATTCACACTGTCTGCCTTTATTTATTCCCACTGCCACCTCGCCACACATGGAATACCATCCCCCTCCCCCCTCATGTGTGCGAGGTAGCACTAGGAAAAGACAACAAAGGCCCCATTCATTCACACTCAGTCTCTAGCTGTCATGCAATAATGCCCGAAACCACAGCTCCCTTTCCACATCCAGGCCCCACACAACTTTCAATGGTTTACCCCAGACGCTTCACATGCCCTGATTCCATCCACTGACAGCACGTCAACCCAGGTATACCACATCGATCCAATTCACTCTATTCCTTGCCCTCCTTTCACCCTCCTGCATGTTCAGGCCCCGATCACACAAAATCTTTTTCACTCCATCTTTCCACCTCCAATTTGGTCTCCCACTTCTCCTCGTTCCCTCCACCTCCGACACATATATCCTCTTGGTCAATCTTTCCTCACTTATTCTCTCCATGTGCCCAAGCCATTTCAAAACACCCTCTTCTGCTCTCTCAACCACGCTCTTTTTATTTCCACACATCTCTCTTACCCTTACATTACTTACTCGATCAAACCACCTCACACCACACATTGTCCTCAAACATCTCATTTCCAGCACATCCACTCTCCTGCGTATGTATATATATATATATATATACGTATACGTTGAAATGTATAGGTATGTATATGTGCGTTTGTGGGCGTGTATGTATATACATGTGTATGTGGGTGGGTTGGGCCATTTCTTTCGTCTGTTTCCTTGCACTACCTTGCTAACGCAGGAGACGGTGACAAAGTACAATAAATATAAATAAACATTCCTTAGAATATATGGATCAGAACCCTTCTAACCCTCATGATTCTGTTGAAGAGGCACCGGCCTTCACTAGTCCCTTAAAAATGACCTTAGAGTGATCATAGCTTTCCATTTGTCCTATGGGCCTGTTCTTGGCCAACCAGCAACTGCTACCTGACTGATATTGTCCACCCAGTCATTTTTAGCTCCTTTGAGCTCACAATTAGCATTCTGCACATTACAAGCACCCATAGTGGTCATAAAGACACATAAAAAAGGTTTCTTGAGAAAAGAAGTCAGAGCAGGGTAAGAAAATCTACATCTCTCTCTTCTGCTGTCTGTCCCACAAGCATGAGAGCATACCCATACAAAGAAGGAAGGTTGACAGAAAACCTCTCAGAGTAAACCCAGAGTAAAAAAAAATCCTTCAAAGCCTCTAGAACCACTCAGGGTAACTCCATAACATCTAAACTACGGTATTGTCTGATGAAGGTGAAAGAAGAGTAACAATTGCTTTTTTTTTAATTTCCTCTAATGAAAGGTTTCTAAGGAAGGTCAAGGTATAGGTCATCTTTCTCAATATGTGTTCTTGTGCAACACCAAGGCAAAGTTGATAAAACTGTTCTTAATCCATGCTCAGACACATCTTGCCGAGAGGAGTTTCAAGGACCAGGATGTCCAAGTACTGGTTCCCTCAGTAATCTCTAGTGAAGTTCAAAACGTCTCTAAGGGGATACACTATGCATGCAGCATAATGCTATTCTGTTGAAAACTTTTGAGAGTGGATGAAAAAAGGCTATCTCTAAACTTAATAATTTAACCATAAAACTGAGGTTTGGGTTAATCTAAACTCTTAAGGAACTGTAATCAAAGACAAGAATGTGTGCCTCACAGACTTTCCCCCTAGATCCCACAGTTAAGAATGAGAATTTGATATATAATAGTGAAGTACTCAACTCCCAGAAAAGCAATTACACTGTAAAAGGTCTAAAGCTTTGGATATCTTCTACTTTGGGTGCTAAAAAGGGCAACCAGCTTCCTCAAAAGAAAATATGGAGGAGTTTATCATAAAAATGGCCTGTTAGAAATAGTAAAATCCAAAGAGTACTTCTGATGATCCCTCTTTTCTATTAAAATCCCTGAATTAGCTTCACTCTGGAGTAAGCCCATAATAGGGTGGGATGTGAAGAAGTCTAAAAGAAAAACTTGAATCTCCCTTATAGAGGATATGGGACTACATCAAAATCCAGTGAATCACAGTGCAAAATGAGGTATATCAATTGTAAACAAGCACAAACAATGATATTCAATATATTCATACCATGTAATGCTTAAACAAGGTTATTTTTCAACATAAATGCCTATGCATAAACTCTTTACTACCCATTCTCTCAAAACAGTTTTAAGCATGTTCAGTTCTATTTTCAGAAAAAAAAGAAAATTGAAAATCTTTTTATGAAAATAAAAATAAAATCATTCATCCACTAACCTCCTTCATGATTCACAATTGTAATCCCAATATCTTCTTCCCATGATGGTTCTCCCTGACCAGAGTCTTGTTCTTGCTCAGTGATATTACCTCTCTTCCACACTGCTAGCTTAACGAGGTCCACTGAGAGCCACATAGCAGCATCTACTTCCTCTGGGCACAGCTGTAAGAATATGATCAGAAGTGAATGGATGCTTTCATAATTTTCTGACCATCATCCTAAACATGTAAACACTGTGAATTAAACACTCTATCTTGCATTTCTTTCTGAACACTGACAACTTTAATAAGTGCCTGGTAAACTATACACTGGTTGGAAAGTAAACAGAAGCCTAAACTATATTAAAAAATTGGAAGTCAGTATATGGTTTAATTCAATTCTGTTAGTACTACAATGACATAATGATATATCATAATTGTTACTCAAGAAGGAAGCCTTTGGATATGTGGTGAAACTTACCTTAAGCTGATTCTGTAACTTCTCTGAAGATCTTTCAAGTACCATATGCAAATATATAACAACATGATGTCTTTTTGGATGACCAAGTGACAACAAAGGAGGAAACACTGACTCCCAGAGACCCAGAATGTGACAACTCTGCCTTTCTTCTTCCGTGACTACTAAACCAGTTTCTTCTTCAAGTTCCCTTAACACTGCATCTACTAAGCTCTCTCCATCCTCTGTGAACAAAGTGCCATAACTTAACATTGGTAAGGTAGCAGTGTTGATACATAAAACTTAACCAAACTACAATGAAAATAAGGAAAATTTCATCTCTTATGTTACCCCAACCTACATTCTGAGCACACTGGCAAAAGCAGAAACCTTCTCAAACATTTTCTATCAAAGAACCTCAACAAATTACCCACCTGGGTGACCAATTACAGAGGATAACTTTGGGGCACCCCTTGATAATAAAATATCCATTAACACTGGGATGCACATAAGTCTCATTCCATGGATTGCAGTCTTCTTTACCGAGAGTTGTCAAGCTCTATATTTCCAAGAAGCCATCTCAACCTTCCAGTCCCTCATTTGTGTATTGCAAGGGGCAAAAAATGGAAGCCTTTTTGTTTCTTCATCCTTCTGTAAGGTGCCCTGGATACATTTGCTCAGCAGAGTATGTCAGTAAGTAACACTTGTGTCAGTGGCAACAACACTTCTTAACTACATCACACTCTAGGTCACTTGAACTGCTTCCAGAGATAGGCTACCAGCAGCATCACCATCAACCTAAACAAGCTTGTAGTTATAAATAGCAACCTCACATCCATCCATTCTCAACTGTCTTACCAGACCCCAGCCACCATCATCCAGTGTCATTCTGGATGATAAACTGTGAAGGATGGTATACATCAGACTCATCATCAAATCCTCCAGCTATCATCTTTACGTTTTATGTGAACTCAAGACACCTGGACTCTTGGCAACAAACTAAAAAAAATATCTACATAATCATTTTTCCCAAATTCACAATACCGTTTGTAATAAGGATTTCAGATATCAACATGAAGGTAAAAGAAAGTACAGTCAGATGTTCTGCAAGTGACATTAGTCAACAAGTATACGAAAAATATTCAGCTTCATTTATGCTATCAATCAATCTACAATGTATAATTACAAATGATGAACCCTAAAGCTGTCATTACTAAAATTACCTATAAAAGTTTCAGGTCAGCACTAAAGTAAACAAAACTTTAATTGTCAATCAAATTCATCCAAATTTTCTTATTACAATACACAAGAATTAAAGTAAAAGGCAAAGTTACTTATCTTACATACACAATAAAATATTATAATTACTGACCGATATGGCCACCAGGAGGGACCCAGGTTCCAGGAAAGGTTCGCATGTGAGCTGGTCTTCGAGTCAGTAACAATCGCTTATCACTAGACTCGAGAAGGACTGCTACACCAACATCTACCCCTCTTGTTTTGATGTCTTCTGGTAGTGCCTCAGAACCTTCCTTATCCAGATGATGAATGGGACAGAAAGGTGGGTGCTGCATGGAATAATACAGTTCAGAGTTAAAAACAATATTTTTTGAGTGCAAAAGGCCTTTATGGTCTCAAAAAGGATGTTATAAACATATGCTACACTATCCACACTTCTTTTTCAGTTAAGAAATTACAAACAAAGTCTACAAAACCAAGGAGTGATTCCTATATTACCAAAAGTGATTTAAGCAGTGAAAGATTTCTGGACTAAATGAACAAATCTCTAACATGCTTGCCCGCAAACAGATAGCAAGATCATCTGTAAGGCTCCCTGCATGGCAAACAACAGACAGGACAAGTATGGTTACAACATTGAAAAAAAACACAAAGAACTAACAAATAAAGTTCAGAGGGTGATACTGGAATCAAGAGAGATGAGTGACCTGGGAAAGCCAGAGGACTTTGATTTGCCTACCATGGATGACAGAAGAGAGAGAGGTGACCTGATCACAACCTTTCAGTTTTTAAACCTGCTTGATGATATTTGTAACCATCAGTTCTTTCAAAGATGAAGAGATAAAACAACTGAAGGCCATGACTTTGATCTATAAAAAAGAAACCTGTAAGAAAAGATCCAAGAAGGACTTGTATATTATAATAGTGGATGAATGGAATAATTGGAGTAACAAGATAGTGAATGTGGAAAAGAGCAGTGGATTAATGGAATAATCTGAGAGTTACCAGATAGTGAATGTGGACAAAAATTTCACAACTGAAGAGCTTCCACCGTATACAGAACAAATAGGTAATCAAGTACATAATTACACTGAATACCCTGATTAAGTAGATCAAGGGACAGTAGGCTGGCAGCTTGAACTCTATTCATTCTGTCTAGACTTAAATATTAGTGTCTGACACTCAAAAAAAAAATAAACCTGATGAGAAGATAAGGACAGTCCTCGCAATTATAAGGCAATCAATTATATCAATCATGGACTCCTGTGGTGTGGCGGTTAGCATGCCTGACTGTGACGCATTCATGGGCCGCCCAGGGTCAAGCACATAGGTCTGAATCCTGGTTGCAGCAGTTAGTCCACAGTCAACCCAGCTGTTCATCCACCCCTATGGGTTGGTCAATAAATGGGTTCCTAGCTCAGGCTAAGATTTTGATTGATCAGTGTCTGAACATACAGAAGGGTGAGAGACATGCAAGGAATAGATTGAGCTGGAATGATGTGGTATACCAGGGTTGATGTGCTGCCAATGGATTGAAACAGGGCATGTGAAACATCTGGGGTAAACCATGGAAAGGTCTGTGAGGCCTGGATGTGGATAAAGCTATGGTTTTTGTGCATTTCACATGACAGCCAGATTGAGTGTGAACAAATGTGGCCTTTTTTGTCTTTTTTCCTGGCGCTGTCTCCTGCAGCAGTGAGGTAGCACTAGGAAACAGGTGAAGAATGGCCCATCCACTCTAGGAGCAATAGATAAAAGAAGTAGGTAGGAACATTCAGGCAGGAGCATTAGGCTGACATTAGATAGAAGTAGTAGGTAAGAACAGAAGGGAGCAAAGATAGAAGTATTCTGTAGGAACATTAGTTAAGAGCCTCTGCAAATACTGTGTTACAGTTGCCCTCTGCCAGTGGGCTGTTAAGAGTGAGGCACTAAAGCCCTAGAAGAGGCACTGGAGCTCATTAGTTATGGAGACTCTCTTACCGTGGCCAACCCCTTAAGGGAGTTCCAGTTGAGAACAGGCATCAGGGATACAGATATTTAGATAGATAGATTTTACCTCATAGTCATCAGTAAATACTTACATCATGCACAGCACTGACTTTATTGCAATAAAAGAGGTGTAAGGGAAAAGAATGCAGGAAGGAATACTTCGTGATCATGAGTTTGCAGACCCAAATCTTAAAGATGGAAGGGTTATAGGAAGAAAGACAAAAGATGGGAGGGAATTCCACAGCTCTGTTGTATAAGGTGTCACAATGGTCATCCTTGAATGTTCATCAAACTAATGTGGCTAACATAAATAATCTTACTATACTGTACTGAACAAAAAAGTATAAATATGTTCAATCAGTTTAATATGAATATTCCATATAATACTTGCCATGACTCTGTATGAAGTGGGCTTCACTGCAGTTCCAAGAGTGGCACTCTCATCTTCATTTTCATCTGCTTTTTGAAGAAGAAGCCTATTATTATCCAAACTGCACTTGATGAAGTCATCTCCAGCTAACCCTAGGTGGTCTAGAATGCATTCATCAAACTTGGCTAACTGATAAGCTCCATGTGATGTTCTACGTAGGTAAACAAGAACTCTTGCATATTTGGCACTTGCCATGATTCTGAAAGATTGTATTACTAGAATAAATATCTTCATGCTCTAAGTGATGTTTCTTAAACTTTGCAAATGAAAATACCATAAAAATTCCATTCAAATTAGTTACCAATGAAGTACTCGTGTCTACTGTGTAAATGCTCTATGTGCCAATGGATGTCAGGTATCAAGGTTTTAAATGTGTTCATTGTGATAACAGCTACAGGCTAACTGACAGCCTCACAGCTTTTAAAGAAATATGGTCAAATTTTGTGCTATTTAGCTTTTAAAGAAATATGGTCAAATTTTGTGCTATTTCTATGGAAATACTAAGAAATAGGGAGGTCTATTTTTGAAACAACAGAAAGTTGCCTATCATAATACATCTCCCTCTAGAATATATCATGGTTGACATGTTCATGAAATTCAAGGTTAAAAATATCACTAGGAAGTTGTACTACACAAACAGACAGATAGCACAGGAGTTCTCATAGTCAAGGGGTATTCCCAAGATTTTATCTACATCTCTGATGTCTGTTTCCTTCTAGAACTCCTTCAAGGGGGTGGCCATGGCAAGTCTTCATAACTCGTGAGCTCCAGTGCCACTTCTTAGCCTTTAGTGGCACACCCTTAGCAGGCCACTGGCAGAGGCATGTCTAACACAGTGTTTGCAGAGTGATATGAAAAATTTGGAAGGTCTTACATGCAACAAAAATAAGCACGGTTCTAATTTTCATTAGTGTAGCATCAGTCTGAATGGAGAATCCAAGTTTCTATGGGATTCCAGTTCTGTAAATAATAAAGAAAAGGATAAATAGAGATGGCACTGGGTCATGTGATGAGATTACGAAAAGAATTTGGAAGTGAACTAAAGGCCTACCTAAATATGGAGAAGTAAGGTGTACTATTAGTGAAGACTGTAAGTTAGCTTGCTTGTCCAAATTGTTAAAAATCAATATAAAATCTTTGTTTGCCTTGGTAAAGTAATAATTTGGAGAAAAATATAAAGTTAAAAATAAGGATTTGGAATGGCATGAGGCATCAAAAAATTATGAGAAAGATGTATGGATAAAATGGAATAGCCATCACAGATGAAAAATTGATAATGAAGGTCAATGGTTTAGTGTTCTTAAATTATCCATCTCTGCCTCAAGCTGAAATGCATAGCTTGTGATGGCATTCCACACATTGTTACTACACATTACAGCCTGTTTATTTCCATACGCTATGTGACAATGCTAAGGAAATTTATACGAGATTTGTGCCCTTTTACACTGTAATAAATTGGTTAATGTTATGTTGTAAAATTACAATATCATTTTTATGTTTTACTTGTTTTTTAGGGTACTTTTACTTACGTATTTGATGTGTTGTGTGAATTCTTTTAGGCTGAAGGTTATTCGTTTAATCTTTAATGTGATTTTAATTTATGTTGTAAAGTCACAATACCATTTCTATGTCTTACTTGTTTTATAGGGTACTTTTACTTAAGTCTTTGATGCATCATGTGAATTCTTTTAAGCTGAAGGTTATTGTTTTAATCTTTAATATGATTTTATTCTATATCTGAGAATAACAACAGTTTAATCCTTTCAATGTAGGAGTCCAAATATCCACAGCACAATCTGTGTGTAGGAGTTTCTCAGATATACTCTAAAAGGAGATTCTATAATTTTTAATATTCATTAATTACAACAATTTTTATATACAATGACATACACCTCAACCTAGTGAAAAAAACTTTTGTGATATGTGCCCTTTCAGTTCTTTATGCTGCTCCACTGCCAGGAACATGAGGCATGCCAAGAATGCTGTCATGAAGATGCAGTAAAATGTGTGGTATTGCTGGAAGTTTTTAGTCATATATGAATATAGTTAATATGAGTTTCATCATCATACCCACTGCATTGTATGCATCCATGCTAAAGATGAAGTATGCCATTTTAGAAAATGTGATTACTGAGGCTACAAAGATAGCTAATGTCAGAAAAACAACTAAATTCCATTTCATTACATCATAGGTACCTGGACGTTTTGGCTCTGAGTGAAACGAAGCTCAAGGGTAAAGGGGAAGAGTGGTTTGGGAATGTCTTGGGAGTAAAGTCAGGGGTTAGTGAGAGGACAAGAGCAAGAGAAGGAGTAGCACTACTCCTGAAACAGGAGTGGTGGGAGTATGTGATAGTGTAAGAAAGTAAACTCTAGATTGATATGGGTAAAACTGAAAGTGGATGGAGAGATGGGTGATTATTGGTGCATATGCACCTGGGCATGAGAAGAAAGATCATGAGAGGCAAGTGTTTTGGGAGCAGCTGAGTGAGTGTGTTAGTAGTTTTGATGTACGAGACCGGGTTATAGTGATGGGTGATTTGAATGCAAAGGTGAGTAATTTGGCAGTTGAGCGAATAATTGGTGTACATGGGGTGTTCAGTGTTGTAAATGGAAATGGTGAAGAGCTTGTAGATTTATGTGCTGAAAAAGGACTGGTGATTGGGAATACCTGGTTTAAAAAGAGAGATATACATAAGTATACGTATATAAGTAGGAGAGATGGCCAGAAAGCATTATTGGGTTACATGTTACATGTGTACGTGTAGGAAGAGAGGAAAGTGATTGGTTCTCAGTGAATGTAGGTTTGCGGCAGGGGTGTGTGATGTCTCCATGGTTGTTTAATTTGTTTATGGATGGGGTTGTTAGGGAGGTAAATGCAAGAGTTTTGGAAAGAGGGGCAAGTATGAAGTCTGTTGGGGATGAGAGAGCTTGGGAAGTGAGTCAGTTGTTGTTCGCTGATGATACAGCGCTGGTGGCTGATTCATGTGAGAAACTGCAGAAGCTGGTGACTGAGTTTGGTAAAGTGTGTGGAAGAAGAAAGTTAAGAGTAAATGTGAATAAGAGCAAGGTTATTAGGTACAGTAGGGTTGAGGGTCAAGTCAATTGGGAGGTGAGTTTGAATGGAGAAAAACTGGAGGAAGTGAAGTGTTTTAGATATCTGGGAGTGGATCTGGCAGCGGATGGAACCATGGAAGCGGAAGTGGATCATAGGGTGGGGGAGGGGGCGAAAATTCTGGGGGCCTTGAAGAATGTGTGGAAGTCGAGAACATTATCTCGGAAAGCAAAAATGGGTATGTTTGAAGGAATAGTGGTTCCAACAATGTTGTATGGTTGCGAGGCGTGGGCTATGGATAGAGTTGTGCGCAGGAGGATGGATGTGCTGGAAATGAGATGTTTGAGGACAATGTGTGGTGTGAGGTGGTTTGATCGAGTGAGTAACGTAAGGGTAAGAGAGATGTGTGGAAATAAAAAGAGCGTGGTTGAGAGAGCAGAAGAGGGTGTTTTGAAGTGGTTTGGGCACATGGAGAGAATGAGTGAGGAAAGATTGACCAAGAGGATATATGTGTCGGAGGTGGAGGGAACGAGGAGAAGAGGGAGACCAAATTGGAGGTGGAAGATGGAGTGAAAAAGATTTGTGTGATGGGGTGAACATGCAGGAGGGTGAAAGGAGGCAAGGAATAGAGTGAATTGGAGCGATGTGGTATACAGGGTTGAGTGCTGTCAGTGGATGAATCAAGGCATGTGAAGCGTCGGGGTAAAATGGAAAGCGTGAGGTATGTAATTGCGTGTGTGGACGTATGTATATACATGTGTAGGGGGGGGTTGGCCATTCTTCGTGCCTTGCGCTAATCGAAAGCGGAGAAGGACAAGTATAAAAAAAAAAAAAAAATGTTAATTGATAGGACGCAAAAGGAGACTTGAGTTAATGTGCGAGAGTGCAAGGAGGATGTTGATCATTATGTGAGGCTAAGTGAAGATTTGTAGAGGTTTCAAAGAAGAGTGGGTGAAAAATTGAGAATGAGCTGAGAGATGTGAGATCAGAAGATAGTAATGAAAGTGAAAGAGAAGAGGAGGATGGATTTTTGCAGGGAAATAATGCAAATGAGTGGGAGATGTATAAAAGAAAGAGGCAGGAGGTCAAGAGAAAGGTGCAAGAGGTGAAAAAGGGGGCAAATGAGAGTTGGGGTGAGAGAGTATCATTAAATTTTAGGGAGAATAAAAAGAGGTTTTGGAAGGAGGTATATAAAGTGCGTAAGACAAGGAAACAAATGGGAACATCAGTGAAGGGGGATAATGGGGAGGTGATAACAAGTAGTGGTGATGTGAGAAGGAGATGGAGTGAGTATTTTGAAGGTTTGTTGAATGTTTGATGATAGAGAGGCAGATATAGGGTGTTTTGGTCGAGGTGGTGTGCGAAGTGAGAGGGTTAGGGAAAGTGATTTGGTAAACAGAGAAGAGGTAGTAAAAGCTTTGCAGAAGATGAAAGCCGGCAAGGCAGCTGGTTTGGATGGTATTGCAGTGGATTTCATTAAAAAAGGGGGTGACTGTATTGTTGCCTGGTTGATAAGGTTATTCAATGAGTGTATGACTCATGGTGAGGTGCCTGAGGATTGGCGAAATGCTTGCATAGTGCCATTGTACAAGGGCAAAGTGGATAAAAGTGAGTGCTCAATCTACAGAGGTATAAGTTTGTTGAGTATTCCTGGGAAATCATATGGGAGGGTATTGATTGAGAGGGTGAAGGCATGTACAGAGCATCAGATTGGGGAAGAGCAGTGTGGTTTCAGAAGTGGTAGAGGATGTGTGGATCAGGTGTTTGCTTTGAAGAATGTACGTGAGAAATACTTAGAAAAGCAAATGGATTTGTATGTAGCACTTATGGATCTGGAGAGGGAATATGATAGAGTTGATAGAGATGCTCTGTGGAAGGTATTCAGAATATATGGTGTGGGAGGCAAGTTGTGAGAAGCAGTGAAAAGTTTTTATCGAGGATGTAAGGCATGTGTACGTGTAGGAAGAGAGGAAAGTGATTGGTTCTCAGTGAATGTAGGTTTGCAGGCAGGGGTGTGTGATATCTCTATGGTTGTTTAATTTGTTTATGGATGGGGTTGTTAGGGAGGTGAATGCAAGAGTTTTCGAAAGAGGGGCAAGTATGCAGTCTGTTGTGGATGAAAGAGCTTGGGAAGTGAGTCAGTTTTTGTTTGCTGATGATACAGGACTGGTGGCTGATTCATGTGAGAAACTGCAGAAGCTGGTGACTGAGTTTGGTAAAGTGTGTGAAAAAAGAAAGCTGAGAGTAAATGTGAATAAGAGTAAGGTTATTAGGTACAGTAGGGTTGAGGGACAAGTCAACCGGGAGGTTAGTTTGAATGGAGAAAAACTGGAGGAAGTGAAGTGTTTTAGATATCTGGGAGTGGATCTGGCAGCAGATGGAACCATGGAAGTGGAAGTGAATCATAGGGTGGGGAGGGGCAAAAGTTCTGGGAGCGTTGAAGAACATGTGGAAGTTGAGAACATTATCTCGGAAAGCAAAAATGGGCATGTTTGAAGGAATAGTGGTTCCAACAATGTTATATGGTTGCGAGGCATGGCCTATGGATAGAGTTGTGCGGAGGAGGGTGGATGTGCTGGAAATGAGATGTTTGAGGACAATATGTGGTGTGAAGTGGTTTGATCAAGTAAGTAATAATAGGGTAAGAGAGATGTGTGGTAATAAAAAGAGTGTGGTTGAGAGAGCAGAAGAGGGTGTTTTGAAATGGTTTGGTCACATGGAGAGAATGAGTGAGGAAAGATTGACCAAGAGGATATATGTGTCAGAGGTGGAGGGAACGAGGAGAAGTGGGAGACCAAATTGGAGATGGAAAGATGGAGTGAAAAAGATTTTGAGTGATCGGGGCCTGAACATGCAGGAGGGTGAAAGGCGTGCAAAGAATAGAGTGAATTGGAATGATGTGGTATACCAGGGTCGATGTGCTGTCACTGGATTGAACCAGGGCATGTGAAGCATCTGAGGTAAACCATGGAAACTTCTATGGGGCCTGGATATGGAAAGGGTGCTGTGGTTTCAGTGCATTATTACATGACAGCTAGAGACTGAGTGTGAACGAATGTGGCCTTTGTTGTCTTTTCCTAGTGCTACCTCACGCACATGAGGGAGGAGGGGGTTGATATTCTATGTGTGGCGGGGTGGTGATGTGAATGAATGAAGGCGGACAGTATGAATTATGTACATGTGTATATATGTATATGTCTGTGTGTGTATATGTATATATACGTTGAGATGTATAGGTATGTATATGTGCGTGTGTGGACGTGTATGTATATACATGTGTATGTGGGTGGGTTGGGCCATTTCTTTCGTCTGTTTCCTTGCGCTACCTTGCTAACGCAGGAGACAGCGACAAAGCAAAATAAATAAATAAAATAAATAACTTTCTCTTCATTAGATACATGATTTATCAACTATACATCAACTGAAATAAGGTGACAAGGGAAAGGTGAGTGAGTTTGGTAATTTACCAGTTAAACTCCACAACATTATTAGGTTTGAATACTATGGCAAGTGTTTTTTTTCTGCAACTGCTGAGTAGTGTTAAAAGAATACAGTAACACCTGTAAAGCATGATCTTGAACAGAGTTTAGTGAAGAACATCTAACGCAGATGGTAGTAGTGAGGAATGTGTAGATAAGGAAAATGAGGGGTAAAATATCCATAAAACCTACAGAAAATATACATAATTGCCAAAATGACAGCAAACATACACAGTAGAATTTGAATGCTAATGGGATTGCATGGAAGCTTGCTGTGTCATCTGTTTTATTTACATTAAGCACAATTTTTATGGACTGTAATAATGGGTGTGACTACAACAAACCATAATAAAATTATACAATATGTTTTGACCGCTAGGGAAGTTAGGCGAGGTTTTCATAGATTTCATTATTGTGCTTTCCGAGTAAATTACATTTACTTTTCCAAAACTTTCCTCTTATACACTACAGTAATACCAACTTCTTTAATATCATTCAATATAATGCTTCACAACTGTGATACCTTAATTCCGAGTATACCAGTCAGAGATTGTTTGGTGTTTCAAAGGTAAACATTGTTTAATCCGGATTCATAAATCGGATATACAAGATCATAACATCATAAATACAATCTTTTATAATCCGGATTTTTCCTCCACCTCCTCCCCAAAGTCAATAACTTACTCCCTAAAAACATTGTGGTATTGAGTTAGCGAGTAATTTGTTTCCTGTATAGCTCAAGGTTTAATGAATATCCTTGAACATTTCCGCTAATTCTGAATGAGCTTATGACCATTCCCCCCCCCCCTTTTTTTTTTTTTTAACAAAATCGTTGACGTATGGAAAGATTTACCATTTATATTTAACAGCAGTACTTTAGATAACGTTTAAGAACAGAATTGATAAACGTATCATTTTAAGCCCACGACCGACACTACTTACACCTCCACAGTTTCATTTTTTTTTTTTTTGCTGTTTTTGTAACATCCCTTGTGGATTGTGGATTGGTCTCTTTGAGATTCAGACATCTACAATAATCAAAAATAGTCTCCAATGGTGTTAGGTAAATCTTAATTCTCCGACCCTGGTGCTGATAGTTCTGCTGAGCTCAATAAAATCAGTCTTTAGTTTTAATGAAATCATTCTATTCAGTATCTAGTTCAAATGTATTTTTGAACTCTCTTATTGTTATTCTGTCACATATGCCATGCCATCATTCATTCCGAACATGTTACGAGCACCACATTGGAAATTAGAGATTGTACACACTTCTATGCTGTCCTTTGTCAAATATTTGAATCTGAATATATTTTTTGTTTTACCAAAATAAACTCCAACTCAAATACCCCATTTCTCTTGCATTTAGCTGTTTTCACCTACAAAGAAGACGAGTTATAGGATTGACCGGGTTGGTGCTGAATTGCATATGATGCTTAAGGAAAGCAACAACGTCCTGCGAAATATCATCGTCGACCGAGGGAGGGGGAATGACCTGTGGGTTGCTAAATGGCCCTAACTACTCGGCCTGTGTTTGAATGGTCACCTGCTGGAACGTGGTCGTTTCCCGTGCAACCAGAAGGTCCCCATTGAAAACGGGGAACTTGGGCACTTATCCACCTATGCCTTTCCCACAATCCATCACCAGTAGGATGTTCCCAAATTATTTGAGTCTTCCTTGTTGAACTAGTAATACAAAAAGTAGGATGCAATGATTGATCATGCCCAACCAAGTTCCTTCATTGTTAGCTGACTAAGTAGTTTCTTCATCCATTCAGTCACTCCATGAGTAATATATGTCAGTTTGAGGTCTAGGGTAAAAAGGAGCAGGTTAAAGGGAAAGAATGGAAAACACCAATTTACCCATATTAAAAGGGAAATGAAGAGGGCGTGATAGTCAAAATTAGTTGTAAGAGTTATGGTGATAATACCGTAAATCACTTTTCTGATAAAAGCACTGGTCAACTAGAGAGCACAAAATGCTGAAAATGAAAAGAGTAATGGACGAGAATTTACATTCCTCCCCTTATGGCAGGAGGCGTCTTATCAGAATTATTTTATTGATTCCTTATCAAAGTCTGGAATTTTTAAGCTCTCAATGTATCAAGGTTATTTACATTTCCTCTGTTAGTTACCAATATCCTACACTTTTAAAAAGTGAGATGAAAATAAAGCTTACAAAAGAATATTGTACCAGTATACATTATTAGATATCTTCTTTTTTGGAAATCCGAACAGAGCGAAAAAAAAATTGTTATCAAAGCGACCCCATCTTGTCACAACAACGGCAGCTGTAACCAAATCGGCTGTCCGGCATTGGGGGAATCTTAAAATTATTTTCCACCATATGGAATATTGACAGATAACTGATATCGTCCTGACAGAAGTGCCGCAGGAAAAGGAACTTAGAGATGACACTAAAGGCGTTTGACCTGGTGTCGGTATTGGATAGAGTGGACTTGAAGGTTTGTACTGCCATTGGAAATGTTGTCTAGTCCGAGGATGGGTTGGGGAGGTGAGGGTGTCATATCTCACATACCATGACCAAAGTCAATGATTAGGCCTAACTTCATGGGCATCCTCAGGGGAATTAATTTTTTTGAGAGTTCAGAGGCAGTATCCATGGGACGAGTCCTTGAAGTGAAGCTAGTAGAAGCAGGGGAATGGTATGTGGTAAGCTTACTATTGTGGTATTTGATGGGTGTAACATGTATTTTTAGGTTTTTCAAAACACTTTATAGGAAAACGGTTATTTTCTCATAATCCAAGGGAACAAGTGCCACCCTTGTTCACCCTGTGGACGATCCTGCGTAACAAATTTGCATTCTTATGTGCACACATAGACGTTCGTGTTTTGGCTTTCTTTGATGATGGCAGACAATGAAACATCTATCTATCTATGTCTCTGATGCCTGTTCCTTTCTGGAACTCCTTCAAGGGGGTGGACACAGCCTCAAGGGGGCGGATACAGCAATAGTCTCCATAACTAGTGAACTCCATTGCTACTTCTTAGCCTATATTGCCTCACCCTTAACAGGCCACTGGCAGAGGGCAAGACTAGCGCAGTGTCTGCAGAAGCTTCTACCTAATGTTCCTACTGACTACTACCTCATGTTTGTACCTAATGCTTCTACATACTACTCTTATCTATGTGAAATGATTTAAGGTACCCCATAAGAGTAATATAAAGTCAATAAGAGGAAGAATATGTAAAAGAAATTCGAGATATATGAGAAACAGAGAATTGGTAAAATAAGAATGATTCTAAAGATATTGAACCTAACGACGTATGACACCATTAATAGGAGACTGCAATAGGGTAGTGGTAGTGGCCAAAGAGTACTTTTAGGTACAGCTTTACAAATGGGCCAGGTAACTTTTGAAATATTTTGTAAGTCTATCGGCTTCTCTCCACCCTGTATCCAAAGCACCACGGACTATAGAATGATAGCAATCATGAGTTGCTTGACCTGCATAACAGATGAACGGAATACCATCTAGGCTTAGAAGAGGTTCAGCCAAGTCTAATGCCTGAACTCCCTTGGCTTCTGTCTTCATAGTGCATGAATTATACAACCTTTTGAAGAACACACTTGATCCCTAACATGACCGTTTCCACTGTACTGCATTTGGAATCTGGAATTTTGATAACAGAAACTTTCACAGAAGTGCTACACAGTGCTGTGCTACTTCCTCCTTAGGAGTCTGTTCCATCATCAATGCTGCTGTACCCATAATCTAGGCACTCGTATTTTTTTTTTTTAACTGAGAAGATATGATCAGCTGAGGTCCTAATCAAGGTCATCCTTTAATGCTATTTATGTATATACCCTAGCCTGAACAAGGTACCCTTTTTATCAACCAATGCCTAGGGGGATGAACAGTTGGGTTGACTGTGGCCTGACTGCTGCAACCAGGATTTATACCTATGTGCTCGATCCTGGATTGCCCATGAATGGTGTTACGGTCAGGAACACTAAGTGCTACTGTTACCAGTTCTCTTTGAATGATGAACAGGAACACCGAAGTTGAAATTTATCACTGCCATGAATATAACAGTGGAATATGATTCAATTCTAGTGGTAGTTTATTGTAAGAAGACAATAAACATATGTAGAATTCCAGTTTAGGGGCATATCAGAGCTTTTTATGAAACATCATTGAATTTTTTAGCAGTGATACTGTACTTTGTGGAAATACGGTAAAACTGGCATATCATTTCATTATGATTGGTTAGTAGTTGAGATATCTGTGAAGATCATGGATAATGTGGGGTTGAATTAAAAGATGAAATTCTTAGTAGCCAATAGAAGTTATGAAGACCTGACTTTGCATAAAGGCTGAGATTTACTATATTTTTGTTTTGTATTCCACTTACTACTTAAGAATGTGTACCAGAACTGATTGCATGTACTTTTTTTTGGAAGTGAATGTGCACATGAAAGCAATTTGATTTTTTAAATAACATTGGTAAAAGTATAGATTAGCTCCACTAGTATTGGATATGACATTAATTTGTCTGCAGTACCAGAGTAGTGTGTAGAGAGACAGTGCAATTACAGTTGTGAAGCAAGGTATGGAGCATTGCATTTTACGTAGCAAAAAATTATTTTCTATGTCATTTGGGTAGTACCAAGAACAGATGAAGAAATGCATTTGCTCTTATTTGCACTCTGGTTGTAATGAATAGTCCCCTGAAATCAGTACTCCCTGTGCACAACCAAGCCCCAAAGGCCTACCCATGGTTAAACCAGCCTCTTCATATTCCCTGGTTTTGCCCATGACAGCACATCATCTCCTGTATACCACATTGCTTCAGTTTGCTCAAATCCTTGCAAAAGAATAACAGAGCCTGTAAAAAATCTCACCTAGTAGCCAAAAAGTATATGATATTAAAAGTAGGTTTCTTGCTAGGGATCATATGGCTACTCAGTCCGTCATCTGTTAACTTTCAATAGCATTTGCATGATTCTGTCATATCTGTAATGGAAATCCTTCTGCTAGGATTGTAGATATAACCTGAGATTAGTTTCAGGTCCTCTTCAGACTGTAGACATAGATGGCTGTGTTTGTGAATATGTGACTTTGGGCAATGGGGATTTTGATATCTGGTACAGAATGGAAAAAGGTGAGAACAATGGAAGTAAGGGGAGTGGGGGAGGAATGGGATGTATTTAGGGAATCAGTGATGGATTGCACAAAAGATGCTTGTGGCATGAGAAGAGTGGGAGGTGGGTTGATTAGAAAGGGTAGTGAGTGGTGGGATGAAGAAGTAGGAGTATTAGTGAAAGAGAAGAGAGAGGCATTTGGACGATTTTTGCAGGGAAATAATGCAAATGAGTGGGAGATGTATAAAAGAAAGAGGCAGGAGGTCAAGAGAAAGGTGCAAGAGGTGAAAAAAAGGGCAAATGAGAGTTGGGGTGAGAGAGTATCATTAAATTTTAGGGAGAATAAAAAGATGTTCTGGAAGGAGGTAAATAAAGTGCGTAAGACAAGGGAGCAAATGGGAATTTCAGTGAAGGGCACAAATGGGAAGGTGATAACAAGTAGTGGTGATGTGAGAAGGAGATGGAGTGAGTATTTTGAAGGTTTGTTGAATGTGTTTGATGATAGAGTTGCAGATATAGGGTGTTTTGGTCGAGGTGGTGTGCAAAGTGAGAGGGTTAGGGAAAATGATTTGGTAAACAGAGAAGAGTGAGAGGGTTAGGGAAAATGATTTGGTAAACCGAGAAGAGGTAGTAAAAGCTTTGCGGAAGATGAAAGCCGGCAAGGCAGCAGGTTTGGATGGTATTGCAGTGGAATTTATTAAAAAAGGGGGTGACTGTATTGTTGACTGGTTGGTAAGGTTATTTAATGTATGTATGACTCATGGTGAGGTGCCTGAGGATTGGCGGAATGCGTGCATAGTGCCATTGTACAGAGGCAAAGGGGATAAGAGTGAGTGCTCAAATTACAGAGGTATAAGTTTGTTGAGTATTCCTGGTAAATTATATGGGAGGGTATTGATTGAGAGGGTGAAGGCATGTACAGAGCATCAGATTGGGGAAGAGCAGTGTGGTTTCAGAAGTGGTAGAGGATGTGTGGATCAGGTGTTTGCTTTGAAGAATGTATGTGAGAAATACTTAGAAAAGCAAATGGATTTGTATGTAGCATTTATGGATCTGGAGAAGGCATATGATATAGTTGATAGAGATGCTCTGTGGAAGGTATTAAGAATATATGGTGTGGGAGGCAAGTTGTTAGAAGCAGTGAAAAGTTTTTATCGAGGATGTAAGGCATGTGTACGTGTAGGAAGAGAGGAAAGTGATTGGTTCTCAGTGAATGTAGGTTTGCGGCAGGGGTGTGTGGTGTCTCCATGGTTGTTTAATTTGTTTATGGATGGGGTTGTTAGGGAGGTGAATGCAAGAGTTTTGGAAAGAGGGGCAAGTATGAAGTCTGTTGGGGATGAGAGAGCTTGGGAAGTGAGTCAGTTGTTGTTCGCTGATGATACAGCGCTGGTGGCTGATTCATGTGAGAAACTGCAGAAGCTGGTGACTGAGTTTGGTAAAGTGTGTGAAAGAAGAAAGTTAAGAGTAAATGTGAATAAGAGCAAGGTTATTAGGTACAGTAGGGTTGAGGGTCAAGTCAATTGGGAGGTGAGTTTGAATGGAGAAAAACTGGAGGAAGTGAAGTGTTTAAGATATCTGGGAGTGGATCTGTCAGCGGATGGAACCATGGAAGCGGAAGTGGATCATAGGGTGGGGGAGGGGGCGAAAATTCTGGGAGCCTTGAAGAATGTGTGGAAGTCGAGAACATTATCTCGGAAAGCAAAAATGGGTATGTTTGAAGGAATAGTGGTTCCAACAATGTTGTATGGTTGCGAGGCGTGGGCTATGGATAGAGTTGTGCGCAGGAGGATGGATGTGCTGGAAATGAGATGTTTGAGGACAATGTGTGGTGTGAGGTGGTTTGATCGAGTAAGTAACGTAAGGGTAAGAGAGATGTGTGGAAATAAAAAGAGCGTGGTTGAGAGAGCAGAAGAGGGTGTTTTGAAATGGTTCGGGCACATGGAGAGAATGAGTGAGGAAAGATTGACCAAGAGAATATATGTGTCGGAGGTGGAGGGAACGAGAAGAGGGAGACCAAATTGGAGGTGGAAAGATGGAGTGAAAAAGATTTTGTGTGATCGGGGCCTGAACATGCAGGAGGGTGAAAGGAGGGCAAGGAATAGAGTGAATTGGAGTGATGTGGTATACCGGGGTTGACGTGCTGTCAGTGGAGTGAATCAAGGCATGTGAAGCGTCTGGGGTAAACCATGGAAAGCTGTGTAGGTATGTATATTTGCGTGTGTGGATGTATGTATATACATGTGTATGGGGGTGGGTTGGGCCATTTCTTTCATCTGTTTCCTTGCGCTACCTCGCAAACGCGGGAGACAGCGGCAAAAAAAAAAAAAAAAAAAATCAAGGTTCATTGTCCCATAGCTGTTCAG
Source organism: Panulirus ornatus (assembly GCF_036320965.1). Lineage (NCBI taxonomy): Eukaryota > Metazoa > Arthropoda > Malacostraca > Decapoda > Palinuridae > Panulirus > Panulirus ornatus. The sequence continues at coordinate 33,401,697 of NC_092278.1, forward strand.
ACTTCTTTAGGTGGCTTTGTTACTTGGTGCACTTGCTAACTCATTTTGTAGATCATTTCATTGATTTGCTGCTGTATCTACAAACAGGTATCGTATTTCCATATGTTAGGCCATGAGTGCTTCTTGTAACTCCATTATTGATGTCTTTTTATGTCATTTCTATTAAGATTTTATTGATCTTGATTATATCCTCTTTCAGTCTTTGAAATCCAAGTGTTGGTAAATCTAGACACTTCATTCTCTCACATGCTAAATCTGTGAAGCCTAGTTCTTTCTGTATACTAAGTCTGTAAAGCCAAGTATCAGTTTTGTTGTCTTTGCAGTATATTCTCTTAGCAGTTATAACATTCTCGAGGTGTAGAGCCCAGACCTGATATGCATAATCCGAGTGCTGTCTATCTGTTGCCATATAAAGAAGTACATAAAAGGTTTTCCTTATCTGAATATGCATATGTCCTAATTGCTCCCATAATGATATTAGCTTTGTTGATTTTGGCAGACATGTTGAAGAAAAGTGGATGTGTTATATCTGATAATCCAAGACTGATCCTTATTGCTCACCACTTGTGTTTGGCTGTTCTAAAGCTTTACTGTTAAACAAATCTCTCTGTTTATAGTCAGTCAACCAAATTTCTAACCATGGAAGTAAAACATTATCCATGCCATATGACTTGATTTATGCTAGTATCTGTGATACAGGACTTTATTGAATGTTTTATGAAAATCTGAATAATTCATATTGCTTTATGTCCATCATACATATTGGAAATATCATAAAAGAAATTACAAACTTATTTGGCATGAGTGATTTCATTGAAAACCATGCTCTAAACAATGACTATTTTCTTGTCTTCATTGGTAGTTTCCATAAGCTTGTTAAATACACACATTAAGCTAATTGGGTGATAATATCTGGGCAGGGATTTATTCCCTTGTTTGAACATTGGTGTCACATTGGTAAACTTTCAACCCTCGGAAACTTCCCTTGTAGCAAAAGACTTGTTGAAATGATATTTCTCAATTTTGTCTTTTTTCATTATTTTTTGATGGATACTTTTGTTTTAATGAATTGTCACATTTTTAGTCATTTTGGTGTAGAATATTTTCTGCCATCAGTGGAACTGAATATGGAACTTGAGTTCTCTCTTCTCTGATGAATATTTGTGAAAAAAACTTATTTTTTAGGATATTTGCCGTTGCTTCATTGTCACCATTTCCTGAGAGTAAAGGACTACAATCTGATTTTGTTTCAGATTGAGTGCTTTGAAGCTAGTGGAAATGACCTGTACTTGGGATCAGAGGACAGGTAAGGATCAATAAGTATTGCAATTAAGCTTAAGGTATGCTTGTTTTATGGAATGTTTAAAGATTTTGTGATTGGTTGTCTTGGAACATATCTTTGATATTGTAGCTTTCCCTTAGTGAGCATTTTCATGCTCATGATTTCAGAATTGACTTGCACATGGAGAATCAATTTGAGACAATTTAATCGTATCTTGTCATCTTTCTCTTTTGTGCAGCATTGTCGTTCATTATCTGGTTGAAGAAAGGACACATGACACCACTGGCAAGATATTTTATTCCACCAACAAGATGAGCCAGAAAAATCTTGGAACAGTATGCATTACATCGACATTAATGTAGAATAGGTCATAGATTAAGAAGAGATATCTGAAAAATGTCAGCAAAATTTACTTATGATGTATATTTCTGTTTGACACTATCTGCTGGAATTGCAAGATAGGTTGATGATTTTCGTTTAGAAAAATGCTGTACGTACATATAGCTGATTTAATTAATGTAGTCACTTCTACAGAGGTTAAAAACTGGAGTTCTTATAGGAACTGTCTTGACATTACCTTGAACACAAATGCCTGAGTAAAGATGATCTTATCTCAGGTTTCTTCGTTTTTCTTTGTAAAAATTGATGTATGAGAAAAAGAAAATAACAGGATTTTTGATGGAATAGAAAAATTAAATCATGGAATAGGATATTGAAGAGTAGTTATATACAGTTAGTGTAATAGTCTACAGTATTTGTATGTGCATCATCATCAGATCCATTCCTCTTTGCATATGGTGATGAAGTGTATAAAGACATGTACTTAAGTAGGGACTGATTTCTTATATTTGCAGCACTGTATCCATTGATATTTGCTCCTCAGGCTGGCAAGGGGGTTGAGATGTCCAGTTCCCAGGCATTTGACTAGTACTCATCCTGTTAGAGGAATAATTTGGCTACATTATCTGTCAGATATCCATCTATCATCATTATCTCTACTTTCAGTTTTATATGGTGGATCAGGTATATACAGCCTCTCACATCACTCATACACATCCACAGTGTGTGATTAAGTGAAACATGAAGTTACACTCTATATTAGTGCTTTTTAGTTTCCCTTTCAGCACATAGAGTTGACTTATCACATCGTCTTGTGCACATAATACCTCCATTGAATAATGATCCCAAATCATTACTTTGGCATCCTCATCTAAAATGTTTGCATCACTATTCAGTTCTCTTCATGGATCTGGATGTATCCATTTCTTGTCATGGTCTACCTCTTTTCCATATACCACCAGCTTTATCAACACATATCTTCTTGAACAACTTATCGTATGCCATTTGTCAGTCCAGTAGGAGGTCCAGTGAAACACGTGACGATAAATGCACAAGTTACATGGAGAGCTGATTTCTTTTACATAAATTCTTGGAAACCAGTTTCAGAATCATATAGAAAATTAAGATGAGGGAAGAACTACCATTTCTTTAGGTAGACCCATAAGAGCATATGAGAGGGCACTATTTATAGGGGTTTAGAACACCATTTTATGCACTTCAATGTGACATTTCCCTAAGATTTGGCAATGCTACATCATTACAATACATGTGAAATCAGCAGATGCTCATTCACTGGACTTTACAACATTATAGTGACCCATCAATGCATATCTTTGCATGCAAATATTATTCAGTAAAGGAAAAGAAATTTGGTTAGTTTTTGAAAACCTCCTCAGGAGAACCATGCAGACTCTGACTTAAATGAATTTCTGATTTAGAACAATACAAGATTTTTCTTATTGAGAAGAAATCTGTTTCCTTGAACAAGGATCTAAGTGATTTGGCCTGACAGATTTAATTGTGCTATAATCAGAAAATCTCTGAAATATTCCCACATTACCGTTTATATGACTTTTTGTCTGGTAAATAGGGCTGAAATTAACTAGGTAGACATATGTGGCACTAAATTTAGTCTGAAAGACATTACTGAGCTGCCTGTTTTCCTTGCCAGTCTCCACTAGTCAAGAACTCCATAGGTACCCTAGTATCCATCCTTATTAGTATAATTGTGTACTGTACACTCAAGTTATCAAGTGTCTGTAATATCTTGCCAGTGCCATACCACTTAGTAATGCACTCAAGTATTGTCTGCAATAGTGATAGATCTGTCTTAGTATGATCTAACATATGCTAGTAAGAATTTTTCAAATGAGTGTGTGGACCACTTTTCTGTGGGGAATACTGCAGACACTTCCATTATTATATTACTTGTTTCATGTCAGAGGTTAAGAACCATTCTAATCTAAACAGAAAAATGTTAAAGTAATGCCATGCTGAGAGGCAGAGCATAGTGTAAAGATGGTGCAACATTATGACATTTGAGATGTTGATTTTTGATGCACTTGTTCTGCATTTACCCTCAAAATATGATACTTATGATGCATCATGCAAAGCCCACAGATAAAAGATGGTAGTACTGTTTAACCCTCTGAAGTTCATAAATGACAACGAAGACATCATAGTTGATGTCAAACAATTGTTACTGAGTCCAAATTGTGCCAATGAGCAAGTATAAATGAAAGTGAGTTGGAAATGGCTGTGCCACCTTCCATGTGCATTATGTCATGGACCTGGACAGGTTGCTCTTGGATGGTGTGAGCAAGCAACTGCAGGCCTCATATGTTTTAGGATGGTTGAAAGGGGTGAATCCTTGTGGATATACTCCATTTTGTAAGGTAAAAGTGTTGTAACCCCAGAGTAAATTTTCTCTCCGATGCTTTTATGGGTCTGTCCATAACTGAGAAAGAAATCAGCACAGTTAATAAGAGAGTGCAGTATGCATAACAGCTATTTCACTAAGAAGAATTTTACAGGACAACCAGAATGGCAGAATTGTTATAGAGTTACTATTTGTTTGGTCTGAATTTTGTTTTTCTGTGAGACTCACTTTGGCTTGGGAATGAGTATTTTTTGGGGTCTATTACTTTTGGGCTATGTGATATGAACTTACACGTGTAAAATTAAATTTGCACGGTTTAGAAATAATGGTGATTTTTACAGTTTTAAGAATTTCGAATCGTAAGCTTTGTGTTTTTCTTATTTTCCTATTTTGCTTGGAGTTGGTGTTTTAGTGACTGCCATGCTTTCTGTTTATATTTTTCTGTTCATAGGTTTGATGCTTTGATGAAAAGAATTTTAGTTGATTTTCTGATTATATGGGGTCAACTTGATAAGTTATACAAATGAATTATTGATAATTATTACACAAATTTAAATTAACTGCTTATTTGTTTTTCAAATAAGCTCTTTCAAAAAGTTTTTTAGTTCAGTTCTGATTCTACCTGTTGAACATTATTCGAAAATGTATTGAAATCTGGATTAACTGGGATTTGTATGATTTTGCTAATTTGTTATAATACTGTTACATAATGTAGTTTGGTAAGGTGTTGATTTTTATGTTTGCATCCACCCTTATTTATTTCTGTGTTGTGTAAGGAAATGTTCAATACAAGTTCATATGGCTTCATTTTCACAATGGATTTCATGTAAGTTTTGAAATGTTTTTGCATTTGACAAGTTTATACATGTCTTTACATCAGAAAAAAACGGTGGTTCAGCTAAAGACAGCTTCTGCCTTAGGGCGATTGATGGTTTTGAGTGATGGAAATATGTATCTGCTCGACTCTGATTTTCTGAACACAGTTGGCTCTGGTCCTAAAATCAAGAATGTTACTGTGTTTTGTGTAAACGAAAATCCAAACACAGTTGACCCCTTTACTGTTCAGGTAAGACATTTATGATCTTCTATACCTTGTAGATTATCATTATAAGATGCTGTATTCAGATTTTTAAGTTTTGATTTTTTTATGGTTTGAGTAGACATGTGTGAATAGATGATAATATGATATACAAATATATTGGAAGAGTCATATCACTTTTAAGGTTTTATGTAAATATCCATTGACTTTTTATATATAGATTTGATGTATACTTACAGTTGTGTGTTGGTAAAAGAAGATGTATACAGATTTGCTCTCTGCATGAAGACAGAGTATCCCTACTTAAAGAGTTATCAACACCAGAGCCAGTCAATATTGCCATGGATGGAAATTTTGTATGTGTTGCTGGACAGGGACATTATAGTGTGTTCAATGTTGAATCTGGAACTAGTCAAGACCTCTTTCCATATGAGGCTACTTCAACTTACCCACATGTAAAAAGAATAGCTAAGGTACTCATTCATTGTTTGTATGTTAATGTATTTATTGTGAATAGAAATCTTCATACTGAATCATTTTGAAATTTGATTTTTGTGAAATATTTGAGTAGCAGATAGTAGACACTACTTTGCATTTTCTTATCTCTGGTAGGAAGAATTCCTTTTAGCAGGACCAGGCAGCCTTGGGATGTTTGTGACAGCCGCTGGTATTTCTGAACGACCCCCAATCCAGTGGACAGAGGGAATATCTGCTATATCTTACTATCATCCATATATAATAACTATTACCAATCAGTTTATCAAAATTTATAGGTAAGTTAAGTGAAGGGCGTAAATGGGGAGGTGATAACAAGTAGTGGTGATGTGAGAAGGAGATGGAATGAGTATTTTGAAGGTTTGTTGAATGTGTCTGATGACAGAGTGGCAGATATAGGGTGTTTTGGTCGAGGTGGTGTGCAAAGTGAGAGGGTTAGGGAAAATGATTTGGTAAACAGAGAAGAGGTAGTAAAAGCTTTGCGGAAGATGAAAGCCGGCAAGGCAGCAGGATTGGATGGTATTGCAGTGGAATTTATTAAAAAAGGGGGTGACTGTATTGTTGACTGGTTGGTAAGGTTATTTAATGTATGTATGACTCATGGTGAGGTGCCTGAGGATTGGCGGAATGCGTGCATAGTGCCATTGTACAAAGGCAAAGGGGATAAGAGTGAGTGCTCAAATTACAGAGGTATAAGTTTGTTGAGTATTCCTGGTAAATTATATGGGAGGGTATTGATTGAGAGGGTGAAGGCATGTACAGAGCATCAGATTGGGGAAGAGCAGTGCGGTTTCAGAAGTGGTAGAGGATGTGTGGATCAGGTGTTTGCTTTGAAGAATGCATGTGAGAAATACTTAGAAAAGCAAATGGATTTGTATGTAGCATTTATGGATCTGGAGAAGGCATATGATAGAGTTGATAGAGATGCTCTGTGGAAGGTATTAAGAATATATGGTGTGGGAGGCAAGTTGTTAGAAGCAGTGAAAAGTTTTTATCGAGGATGTAAGGCATGTGTATGTGTAGGAAGAGAGGAAAGTGATTGGTTCTCAGTGAATGTAGGTTTGCGGCAGGGGTGTGTGATGTCTCCATGGTTGTTTAATTTGTTTATGGATGGGGTTGTTAGGGAGGTAAATGCAAGAGTCCTGGAAAGAGGGGCAGGTATGAAGTCTGTTGGGGATGAGAGAGCTTGGGAAGTGAGTCAGTTGTTGTTCGCTGATGATACAGCGCTGGTGGCTGATTCATGTGAGAAACTGCAGAAGCTGGTGACTGAGTTTGGTAAAGTGTGTGGAAGAAGAAAGTTAAGAGTAAATGTGAATAAGAGCAAGGTTATTAGGTACAGTAGGGTTGAGGGTCAAGTCAGTTGGGAGGTGAGTTTGAATGGAGAAAAACTGGAGGAAGTGAAGTGTTTTAGATATCTGGGAGTGGATCTGTCAGCGGATGGAACCATGGAAGCGGAAGTGGATCATAGGGTGGGGGAGGGGGCGAAAATTTTGGGAGCCTTGAAAAATGTGTGGAAGTCGAGAACATTATCTCGGAAAGCAAAAATGGGTATGTTTGAAGGAATAGTGGTTCCAACAATGCTGTATGGTTGCGAGGCGTGGGCTATGGATAGAGTTGTGCGCAGGAGGATGGATGTGCTGGAAATGAGATGTTTGAGGACAATGTGTGGTGTGAGGTGGTTTGATCGAGTAAGTAACGTAAGGGTAAGAGAGATGTGTGGAAATAAAAAGAGCGTGGTTGAGAGAGCAGAAGAGGGTGTTTTGAAATGGTTTGGGCACATGGAGAGAATGAGTGAGGAAAGATTGACCAAGAGGATATATGTGTCGGAGGTGGAGGGAACGAGGAGAAGAGGGAGACCAAATTGGAGGTGGAAAGATGGAGTGAAAAAGATTTTGTGTGATCGGGGCCTGAACATGCAGGAGGGTGAAGGGAGGGCAAGGAATAGAGTGAATTGGAGCGATGTGGTATACAGGGGTTGACGTGCTGTCAGTGGATTGAATCAGGGCATGTGAAGCGTCTGGGGTAAACCATGGAAAGCTGTGTAGGTATGTATATTTGCGTGTGTGGACGTGTGTATGTACATGTGTATGGGGGGGGGTTGGGCCATTTCTTTCGTCTGTTTCCTTGCGCTACCTCGCAAACGCGGGAGACAGCGACAAAGTATAAAAAAAAAAAAAAAAAAAAAAGTTATAACTGTATTGTATATGACATTTATTCATTCATTAAGTAGTAGTTGTTCTTCCCTCACCCCTTGCAATTGTCCTCGAAGAGACATCACAGTTCCCTCACACCAGACAAGCAACAACATACTTACAGTGCAGTATCACATAAGTAGAATGCTAGCTCAATCAAAACAACGTCTGCATCTCTGCAGAACTCCTTATTACCATTTTATTCCCTGACAGCCAGTCCCTCTCATCAAAATACTAACCATATTAGGCATCACATGTGCCATTCAGATCTTATACAAAACATCAACACAGTCCATAGACAAACTACATTCCTTCAGAGCACTCACTCGTACCACATTCGAACAAGAAAAGAAACTCAGAGCACTCACTTGTACCACATTCAAACAAGAAAAGAAACAGCATCTGTAAACAATTAATATACTTCACCTGTAATTGTGTTTCACTTGTCAGGTCATCCATCCATTCAGAAACAAGCATAACTGAAATACAAACCACACAAAAGAGGTCACCAAGAACAATAATTGGATGCTTAGCAAGCACAGACCCTCAGCATCTTCTAGACCCCTCTTACCTTAACCACTCTCTAACCAACCACCAACCCTCTTGCAGAATCAAAAAAGCTCATCTCTGCCTCTCACTTACACAACCTATTCTTACAACTCCCCCCTTCCCAACACACACAACATTGACAAGAGCAGTCACACAGTAATGACTACAAGGACTAAACACCTTCCCCCCCAAACTAGATATACTGTACAGATGTCTGTAACTACAGTTCCCAGAGTTACACATTTTCACACCCTCTCTGGACACTGGCCATTTCTCCAGCATTAAAAGTATGAATTTAGTATATCACAAGACTCGTTATGTCTTTATAGTGTGGTGGTTGTATCTTGGGTATGAGGAGTCATGTGATGTACTAGATTAATGTTTGTTGCAATCATATCACAGCATCCTGACGGAGTGCGAGCATCAGCAGACATGCAACATAACAATATGCAGCTATTGGGTTGTTTGATCATTACTTCATGGAGGTGAGGGTGAAGGTTTGCCAAGGCTTTCGTAATAGGTGAAATATTATTGGATAGGAAGAGGGTGTTAAAAGTGAGTGAGCTAGGAACAGAGGCTTGTGTGAAGAGATACTAAGAGAGATTGAATGTAGAATGGCAAAAAGTAAGAGCAAATGAAGCTAGGAAGTGGTTCAGGAATGGAAGGTGTTTAAGGAAGCAGTGCTGACATGCAAGAAAGGTGTGTCACTTTTGGAAGGTGGGAAATAGGGGTGTGAGAGTTGCTAGTGAAAGAAGAGAGGTGTATGGATACTATCAGTAGAAAATGAGTGTGATTGACTGGGTAGAAGTACAAGAGAAAGTTCAAGTGAAAGGTACTGGAGCTGAAAAAGAGGCAAATTTGAGGAGGGATAAGCAAGTATCTGCAAACTTTAGGGAGATTAAGAATGTCTTTGAAAGAGGTTAATAGTGTAAGAAAAATGAGAGAACAAGAATGTTTTGGAAAGAGGTTAATAGTGTAAGAAAAATGTGAGAACAAATATGGAAATTTATGAAGGGGTCAAGTGCAGAAGTGGTAACAGGCAAAGATGAGGGGATGTATGGAGAATTTTGAAGGATTGTTGAATGTATTTGATGATAGGATGGCAGATGTGGGATGTTTTGGTCAGGAAGGTATGCGAGGTGAGAGACTCATGGCAAGTAGTTTGGTGAAAAGAGCGAAGGTGGTGAAAGCTTTGCCTACGATGCAATGTGTCAAGGCAGCAGGAGTGGATGGTATTACTGTTAATTACTGAAGGAGGGAGGTGACTGTGTTGGTGATTGGTTAGTGAGGATTTTTGATTTGTGAATGGCTCATGATGGAGAGCCTGAGGATTGGCAAAATGCCTGTATTGTACCAGTGTATAAAGGCAAGGGGGACAGAAGTGACTGTTTAGATTACAGAGGTATAAGCTTATAAAGTGTACCTGGTAAATTGTTTTGAAGAGTAGTGTATGAGAGGGTGGGGATATATGCAGGACATCAAACTGGGGAGGAACAATGTGGCTTCAGGAGTGGCTGAGGATGTGTGGATCAGGTGGTTGTTATGAGAAATGTATACAAGAAATACATAGAGAAACAAAAGGATTTGTATGTAGCATTAATGGATATGGAGAAAGCATATGATGGGGTTGGTAGAGATGCTTTGTGGAAGGTGTTATGAATATGGGAGAAAGCTGCTAGAAGTAGTGAAGAGTTTATATCAATAGAGTAAGAGTAAGGCACATGCGAAAGTAGGAAGAGAGGAGGGCGAGTAATTCCAGATGAAGGTGGGTCTGTGGCATGGGTGTATGGTGTTTAATTGATTGAGGATCCAGCTACCTTGACTTTCCTGTAGGACTGTATCTATGTTTTTTTTTTTTTTTTTTTTTTTTTCTTATACTTTGTCGCTGTCTCCCGCGTTTGCGAGGTAGCGCAAGGAAACAGACGAAAGAAATGGCCCAACCCCCCCCCATACACATGTACATCCACACGTCCACACACGGAAATATACATACCTACACAGCTTTCCATGGTTTACCCCGGACGCTTCACATGCCTTGATTCAATCCACTGCCAGCACGTCAACCCCTGTATACCACATCGCTCCAATTCACTCAATTCCTTGCCCTCCTTTCACCCTCCTGCATGCTCAGGCCCCGATCACACAAAATCCTTTTCACTCCATCTTTCCACCTCCAATTTGGTCTCCCTCTTCTCCTCGTTCCCTCCACCTCCGACACATATATCCTCTTGGTCAATCTTTCCTCACTCATTCTCTCCATGTGCCCAAACCATTTCAAAACACCCTCTTCTGCTCTCTCAACCACGCTCTTTTTATTTCCACACATCTCTCTTACCCTTACGTTACTTACTCGATCAAACCACCTCACACCACACATTGTCCTCAAACATCTCATTTCCAGCACATCCATCCTCCTGCGCACAACTCTATCCATAGCCCACGCCTCGCAACCATACAACATTGTTGGAACCACTATTCCTTCAAACATACCCATTTTTGCTTTCCGGGATAATGTTCTCGACTTCCACACATTTTTCAAGGCTCCCAAAATTTTCGCCCCCTCCCCCACCCTATGATCCACTTCCGCTTCCATGGTTCCATCCGCTGACAGATCCACTCCCAGATATCTAAAACACTTCACTTCCTCCAGTTTTTCACCATTCAAACTCACCTCCCAATTGACTTGACCCTCAACCCTACTGTACCTAATAACCTTGCTCTTATTCACATTTACTCTTAACTTTCTTCTTCCACACGCTTTACCAAACTCCGTCACCAGCTTCTGCAGTTTCTCACATGAATCCGCCACCAGCGCTGTATCATCAGCGAACAACAACTGACTCACTTCCCAAGCTCTCTCATCCCCAACAGACTTCATACTTGCCCCTCTTTCCAAGACTCTTGCATTTACCTCCCTAACAACCCCATCCATAAACAAATTAAACAACCATGGAGACATCACACACCCCTGCCGCAATCCTACATTCACTGAGAACCAATCACTTTCCTCTCTTCCTACACGTACACATGCCTTACATCCTCGATAAAAACTTTTCACTGCTTCTAACAACTTGCCTCCCACACCATATATTCTTAATACCTTCCACAGAGCATCTCTATCAACTCTATCATATGCCTTCTCCAGATCCATAAATGCTACATACAAATCCATTTGCTTTTCTAAGTATTTCTCACATACATTCTTCAAAGCAAACACCTGATCCACACATCCTCTACCACTTCTGAAACCACACTGCTCTTCCCCAATCTGATGCTGTATAGCATATAAATTTCAGTAGTCCTAACTTTGTATGCTGTACATTCTAAATTTTCTTGCCTGAACTTGAAGAAATCAGTGGTTCCTTTGCTCACTAGAGGCATAGAGGCATGTATAGATGCCATGTGCCTCTCAAACTTGCCTTCAGAAGTATCCACAAGGGTCAGTTATCCAGACAAAACTGTGGTGGGAAGATACTGCATGCTACCTCAAGTGGGCTCTCTGTCCTGCTACACAGTGTACATAAATGTAATTTTGTGGGGTTCAGTTAATGATAACAGCCAATTATCACATTTGAGCATATAAGGAGGCCACAAGGAGTGGTTTCAATTATAGCATTAAAGAAAAATTCAGTCTCCAGGCAGAGCACAGGAAAGTGAAACTGTAAGATGACACAATGGTTTATTAGGTATGCTGTGGCTTGAAATGGTGGTTATGCAACAAGGTTTTTTTTAAGTGCCTAAGAGTTTGCTGAGTTTTAAATGGCCATAATATGCTTAGTTCAGTACCTTTGGTATTCCAGTATTTCAAATTTTGCTAAGATTTGTGAAGCAGGGGAAACCACTTTTTTCTTAATATGGCTGAAAGAGTTGAATATGCATCCTTCAATCTTTTTATTATTTTTGTATTTATCACCCCAGTCTATCTGTAGTGATCTCTTGGAAAAAACTGCCACATCCTGTTTGAAACAGATAGGCACTTATAGAATGCACATGGTAAGTGTTATGAATACCAAATGTATGATCATGGATTCTGAATGTAGGTGTAACCATTATATACAAGTATATGAATTTGCTTCATTTACATCTCTTATACTCTTATTTTTTATCTGAACCTTTAGATGAATACTGCAAATGATAGGTTCATTATCTGGGTTGTTTTCAAACTCACAAACATGAAAAAAGTATTGCATTCTGTCTTACTAATGGTTTTCTCATAGACCAAACTTTGAGTGTAGTTTAATTTACTTGGCAGTGGGTTCATCTGTTAATTAGAGTCTTTTGGCCCTTATAAAAGCATGAAGATTTTGCTGAAGCAACCTAATTTTGAATGGAAAGTAACTCAGATACTTAGAGATAAATAGACAAATGTCAGTTAATGTTTACCATACATGTAAAACATGATTTATATTTTATAGCTTGATTGATCAGCAGCATAAGCAAACTCTTAACTTCTCTGGTGGGGAGTTGGTTGGAAATTTCGATGGGCAACTCTATGTGGCTGCTAACTCCTGTGTATCTTGCCTCATGCCACAGCCATGGACTGCTCAAGTTCAGGTATGCTAAGCATATTGATTTTGCAGTCTATCTCCTACTTGAAAAGGGTGACATCATTCTTTTGGAAAGGGTACAATCAATTCAGGGCTGTAATTTGACAGAATGATGAGCTCTGCACATGTCACAGTGCTCAATTCCCAGCCAATCCAGAACGTAGGATTAATGCTAGCTATGTTGTATTTTATTTGCTTCTGTTTTTACCAATTTACTTTAAGGGACCTTCATATTCACTGGTCATTTGTTGACGGAATGTGACTCAAAAATTCCGGACATTGATCTAGTGTGTGTTTGAAAGACGGACAGTTGGTTCCAGTAGAAGTAATATGCTTGGCATTATGATAGTGTAAGTGTGAGGATTTTATCTAATCCAAATTATCTACCAAGGTGGAAAATGGAAAGTAGGGAGTATGTCAGATGATGAAAAGAGAATGAATTCAAATGTAGTTTGATAATGAAAACAAACATTGATTTTTAGAGTTGGTTGTTATGGTTTCGTATACCGTATGCAATGAAAATGGAGAATGAATAAGATTAAAGTTGATTGGATTATACATGAACAAGTTGCTGCAGATATATTCTTCATGGTTCTGTCCACCCATCTGTGTTAGTCTTCCTTTAATTTTTACATTCACCCTATTTATCATGATACTTATATGTTATTATTTATTTATTATACTTTGTCGCTGTCTCCCGCGTTTGCGAGGTAGCGCAAGGAAACAGACGAAAGAAATGGCCCAACCCCCCCCATACACATGTATATACATACGTCCACACACGCAAATATACATACCTACACAGCTTTCCATGGTTTACCCCAGACGCTTCACATGCCTTGATTCAATCCACTGACAGCACGTCAACCCCGGTATACCACATCGCTCCAATTCACTCTATTCCTTGCCCTCCTTTCACCCTCCTGCATGTTCAGGCCCCGATCACACAAAATCTTTTTCACTCCATCTTTCCACCTCCAATTTGGTCTCCCTCTTCTCCTCGTTCCCTCCACCTCCGACACATATATCCTCTTGGTCAATCTTTCCTCACTCATTCTCTCCATGTGCCCAAACCACTTCAAAACACCCTCTTCTGCTCTCTCAACCACGCTCCTTTTATTTCCACACATCTCTCTTACCCTTACGTTACTCACTCGATCAAACCACCTCACACCACACATTGCCCTCAAACATCTCATTTCCAGCACATCCATCCTCCTGCGCACAACTCTATCCATAGCCCACGCCTTGCAGCCATACAACATTGTTGGAACCACTATTCCTTCAAACATACCCATTTTTGCTTTCCGAGATAATGTTCTCGACTTCCACACATTTTTCAAGGCTCCCAGAATTTTCGCCCCCTCCCCCACCCTATGATCCACTTCCGCTTCCATGGTTCCATCCGCTGCCAGATCCACTCCCAGATATCTAAAACACTTCACTTCCTCCAGTTTTTCTCCATTCAAACTCACCTCCCAATTGGCTTGACCCTCAACCCTACTGTACCTAATAACCTTGCTCTTATTCACATTTACTGTTAACTTTCTTCTTCCACACACTTTACCAAACTCAGTCACCAGCTTCTGCAGTTTCTCACATGAATCAGCCACCAGCGCTGTATCATCAGCGAACAACAACTGACTCACTTCCCAGGCTCTCTCATCCCCAACAGACTTCATACTTGCCCCTCTTTCCAAAACTCTTGCATTTACCTCCCTAACAACCCCATCCATAAACAAATTAAACAACCATGGAGACATCACACACCCCTGCCGCAAACCTACATTCACTGAGAACCAATCACTTTCCTCTCTTCCTACACGTACACATGCCTTACATCCTCGATAAAAACTTTTCACTGCTTCTAACAACTTTCCTCCCACACCATATATTCTTAATACCTTCCACAGAGCATCTCTATCAACTCTATCATATGCCTTCTCCAGATCCATAAATGCTACATACAAATCCATTTGCTTTTCTAAGTATTTCTCACATACATTCTTCAAAGCAAACACCTGACCCACACATCCTCTACCACTTCTGAAGCCACACTGCTCTTCCCCAATCTGATGCTCTGTACATGCCTTCACCCTCTCAATCAATACCCTCCCATATAATTTACCAGGAATACTCAACAAACTTATACCTCTGTAATTTGAGCACTCACTCTTATCCCCTTTGCCTTTGTACAATGGCACTATGCACGCATTCCGCCAATCCTCAGGCACCTCACCATGAGTCATACATACATTAAATAACCTTACCAACCATGTATTTTTTCAAATTTGATCTCTGTTTCTCACATTTGCGAGTTAGCACCAGGAACATACTGACGGACTAAGAAAGGCCAAATCTGCTCACATCCATTCTATATCTGTCATGTGCATTGCATAGAAACCAGAGCTCTGTATACACAACCATTCCCCACAGAGCTTTGTTTACCTCAGACACTTCATATTCCCTGGTTCTGCCCACTGACAGCACGTTGGCCCCTGCAGACCACATTGTTTCAGTTCATTCTATCTAATGCACGTCTTTCAACCTTCTGCATATTGAGGCCCCAATTGCTCAAAATCTTCACTTGATCGCCGTTTCCCGTGTCAGTGAGTAGCTCCCGGAAACAGACGAAGAAAGACACTCCATGTCAATCGCCGTTTCCCGTGTCAGCGAGTAACTCCCGGAAACAGACGAAGATAGACCCATCCACTCATATACACACATATACATACATGCACATACACATACATATACATACATATACATATCAACATATTCATACACACGCACAGAGATATACCCATGTACAGTTTACCGAATAAATTTGTGGAGACCCGAAAGATGTGGGGTATAATGCTGGTTTGGTAACGGTGGAAAAACCTCACTGCCAAACGTACGAAAACCCATACTGTTGCCCTCATACCACCTCATACCACATATTGTCCTCATACACTTCATTTCCAACACATCCACCCTCCTCCACACAACCCTATCCATATCCCATGCGTCATGCAACCATATGATATTGTTGGAACAACCATTCCTTCAGGCATACCGTTTTTGCCTTCCAAGATGATGTTCTTCCTTTCACTCATTCTTCATCGCTCTCAGAACTTTCACCCCCCTCCCCTACCCTATGACTCTCTTCCCCTTCTATGGTTCCATTCTCTGCCAAGTCTACTCCCAGATATCTAAAAATCTTCACTTCCTCCAATTCAAACTCATAATCCAACTAACTTGTCCCCCAACCCTGTTGAGCGTAATAATCTTGCTTTTATTCACATTTACTCTCAACTTTCCCCTTCCACACACTTTTCCAAACTCAGTCACTAACTTTTGCAGTTTCTCATTTGAATCAAATACCTGTGCTGTACCATCAGCGAACAACTGACTCACTCTCCATGCCCTCTTAATCCCAGCAGACTGCATAGTCACTCTTCTCTCCAAGACTACCTTATCCATAAACAAATTAAGCAACCAAGCTGATATCACACCCCACTGCTGCAGACCAACCCTTACTGGAAACCATTCAATCTCCTTACTTCCTGGTCACACATGTGCCTTACATCCTTTATAAAAGCCTTTCTGCTTCAAGCAGCTTATCTCCCACAACATATTATCTTAAGACCTTCCACAGAGCATCTCTATCAACCCTGTCATATGCCTTTTACAAATCCAAAAATGCTACAGACAGATCCATCTGTTTTTATTAGTATTTCTCACACATTCTTCAAAGCAAACACCTGATCCACACATCCTCTACCACTTCTGGAACCACACTGCTCCTCTCCAATCTGATGCTTTTTGCAAGCTGTCACCCTCTCAATCAATACCATCCCATACAACTTACCAGGTATACTCAGCAAATTTATACCTCTGTAGTTTGAAACGCACTCCTCTATTCTCTTTGCCTTTATACATTGGCACTATACATGCATTCTGCCAGTCTTCAAGCACTTCTCCATGATCCTAACAAGCAATGAATATCCCTACCAACCAATCAACAGCAGTACCATCCCCTCCCACCACCTTGTTGCATTTCATCTTCTGCAAGGCTTTCACCATCTCTACACCAAACCATTGTCCATGACTCTCTCACACTGCATAACACCCCAACCAAAACACCCTACATCTACCACTTTGTCATCAAACACATTTAACAATCCTTCAACATTGTCACTCCATCTCCTCCTCACTTCATCACGACCTGCTATCACTTCCATTTTTTTCCTTCTTCAATGATGTGCCTATTTGTTGTCTTGTCTTGCACTGTATTTACCTCCTTCCAAAACATTTTTTAATTCTCCAGTAAGTTTAATGATACTCTCTCACCCCAACTCTCATTTGCTGTCTTTTTCAGCCTCTGCACCTTCCTCTTAACTTCCTGCTGCTTTCTTGTATACATCCCCTAATTATTGCACTCCTTCCCTCTAAAACTGCCCAAACACCTTTCTTTTTTCTTCCACTAGCAACTGTGCTTCTTTCCACCACTCACTACCTTTCTAATCTGCCCTCCTCCCACCTTTCGCATGCCACATGCATCTCATGCACATGCCATCACTGCTGCTCTAAATACTTCCTATTCCTCATCCACTCCCCTCACTTCATTTGCTCTCACCTTTTGCCATTCTACACTTAATCTCTGCTGGTATTTTTCACACAAGTCTTCCTATCAAAGCTCAATTACTCTCACCAGTCTCCTCCCTGACATTGTTTCTTCTTCTATTTTGAAAAACTCTTCCACAACTGCCACATTACTTACCTGTGGATTTAGATCACCCATCACTAATACCTGATCTTTTGCACCAAAACCGCTGACGCAAACACTCAGCTGTTCCCAAAACACTCTTCTCTCATGATCGTTTTTTTCATGACCAGGTGCATAAGCATCAATAATCACCCAACTCTCGCTATCCGCTTTCAGTTTTACATACATCAAAATAAGATTTACTTCTTTAAACTATATCACACACTCTCGCAACTCCTGCTTCAGGAGAAGTAATACTCCTTCCTTACCCTTTGACCTCTTAGCAGCCCCTGACTTTACTCTCAAGACATTTCCAACCCATTTTCCCCCTTAATCCTTAACCTTCATTTCACTTAGAGCCAGTACATCCAGGTTTTTCTCAAACATACTACCTATCTCTCCTCTCTTCTTCATCTTGGGTTACATCTAAACACTTTCGGACATCCCAGTTTGAGCCTTCAAGGAGGATGAGCATTCCCAGCCTGGCTCCTTCTTCTGTTTCCTCTTTTAGAAATTGAAATAAAAGAAGGGTAGAGTTTCCAGCCACTTGCTGCCTCCCCCTTTACTTGCCTTCTGTGACATGCAGGGAATATGAAGGTAGAATTCTTTCTCCCGTGCTCCAGGGATATATACATATATGTATGTATACATTTGTGTACATTTTATTTTTTGTGTTACTTTAGTGTGCTCAGTGTGCTTAAACACTCCTCCCATCACTTTTCAGCTGCACGTTTCATTTCTGATTTATTTATTAGGATTATTACATTTTGCTGTCTACACTTTTCTCTCTACACATCTGAAGCTCAAGAAACTATATTTTTCATATCTACCACAGCAAGGTATTTTTTTTATCGCGTGCTAATTTCAGTTGCATTCTTAAAGATAGTTTGAACTGGCCTTCCATCTTAACTACTCCTGAGATTTCTTATGGTATTAGCATCTTGCCTGTTTTTCATAGACTTCTAGATATCTCAGCATCCATTCCGCAATAGTCCTTGAGAAAGCCTCCATAATTTTGTAAAATTATTACCCTTTTTCATATCGGCACTATTTAGGTAGCTTTCATAATATAACTTTTCCTTCTCCAGTACTATTCACGTTCCATTACTTGTCTTACATTAGTTTTAGAATTTCCAGTCAGTATATTGTACATTTTCTGCCATCTCACACAATATTGGATGAGTGTCTCTTCGTCTGTTTCCCGGTGCTACCTCACTAACGTGGGAAATGGTGATCAAGTATAATAATAAAAAAAATAATAATATAGTGCCATTGTACAAAGGCAAAGGGGATAAAAGTGAGTGCTCAAATTACAGAGGTATAAGTTTGTTGAGTATTCCTGGAAAATTATATGGGAGGGTATTGATTGAAGGGGTGAAGGCATGTACAGAGCATCAAATAGGGGAAGAGCAGTGTGGTTTCAGAAGTGGTAGAGGATGTGTGGATCAGGTGTTTGCTTTGAAGAATGTGTGTGAGAAATACTTAGCAAATGGATTTGTATGTAGCATTTATAGATCTGGAGAAGGCATATGATAGAGTTGATAGAGATGCTCTGTGGAAGTTATTAAGAATATATGATGTGGGAGGCAAGTTGTTAGAAGCAGTGAAAAGTTTTTATCGAGGATGTAAGGCATGTATACGTGTAGGAAGAGTGGAAAGTGATTGGTTCTCAGTGAATGTAGGTTTGCGGCAGGGGTGTGTGATGTCCCATGGTTGTTTAATTTGTTTATGGATGGGGTTGTTAGGGAGGTGAATGCAAGAGTCTTGGAAAGAGGGGCAAGTATGCAGTCTGTTGTGGATGAGAGAGCTTAGGAAGTGTCAGTTGTTGTTCGCTGATGATACAATGCTGGTGGCTGATTCGTGTGAGAAACTGCAGAAGCTAGTGACTGAGTTTGATAAAGTGTATGAAAGAAGAAAGTTAAGAGTAAATATGAATAAGAGCAAGGTTATTAGGTACAGTAGGGTTGAGGGACAAGTCAATTGGGAGGTAGGTTTGAATGGAGAAAGACTGGAGGAAATGAAGTGTTTTAGATATCTGGGAGTGGATTGGGCTGCGGATGGAACCATGGAAGTGGAAGTGAATCATAGGCTAGGGTAGGGGGCAAAAGTTCTGGGAGTGTTGAAGAATGTGTGGAAGTCGAGAACATTATCTTGGAAAGCAAAAATGGGTCTGTTTGAAGGAATAGTGGTTCCAACAATGTTTTATGGTTGCGAAGCGTGGGCTATAGATAGAGTTGTGCAGAGGAGGGTGGATGTGCTGGAAATGAGATGTTTGAGGACAATATATGGTGAGAGGTGGTTTGATCGAGTAAGTAATACTAGGGTAAGAGAGATGTGTGGTAATAAAGAGTGTGGTTGAGAGAGCAGAAGAGGGTGTTTTGAAATGGTTTGGTCACATGGAGAGAATGAGTGAGGAAAGATTGACCAAGAGGATATATGTTTCAGATGTGGAAGGAACGAGAAGTGGGAGACCAAATTGGAGGTGGAAAGATGGAGTGAAAAAGATTTTGAGTGATCGGGGCCTGAGCGTCTGGGGTAAACCATGGAAAGTTCTGTGGGGCCTGAATGTGGAAAGGGAGCTGTGGTTTTGGTGCATTATTACATGACAGCTAGAGACTGAGTGTGAATGAATGTGGCCTTTGTTGTCTTTTCCTAGCGCTACCTTGCGCACATGCAGGGGAAGTGAAAGTCTGTTCATGTGTGTGTCTGCCAAAATGTTTTCCCATACCTTTGTAAAGATTTGAAGCAGTCATAGGGATATAAAACCCTTGTCAGAGTTCAACTTCATACTCAGACTGTTTCATTCATCTGTGCTACCTAAGGCATACTGTACTCTCCTATACTATCTTCTTCAGTTTTTGATACCCCTTACTTTTAACTCTCTCTGCAGCACATTTCTGTCAACTCTGTTGTAAGCTTTTTCCAGGTACATAGATATCATATATATATTTTCTTCAGTCATACTGTAAATGTTTGATCAGTACTACCATGCACCTCCACAAATCCACCAGACCTGTTTCTTGGTTTTCCCCCCATTATTCTTTTAGTTCTCTCTAGGACTATTTTATCATGCAACTCACTTCCAACACTTTAAGAAGTTTTTCTCTCTCTCCATTGTTGGATTGAACTGCAAGCATTGAAAGGATTTCTTAGATTTCATTAGGATTAGAAATCTTTAAGCCCTTGCCCTATATCTCAGTCTGCTTTATACAGTTGTTGTGATAATTCTTGAAATTTGAATTTTCCTTTTGAAATTCATGATTACCTCTATTTTACCTCAGTTCGGAAACTTCAAAGTTAAATTTTCATGATTTGCCCATGTGGTATGGCAGTCCCACACCTTGACCTTTGTTATGCTTTGAAGTAATGGGGGACCAATATCTTCCCAAGGGCAGGGGATGTAGTTAACCTCTGGGAGTGCCAAAGCTTTTCATATGAAAGTGAATATTCATATATGTGGTATGTGGATAATTTATCATTTTTTGAAACATTCTGTTGTTCAATAATCAGGAACAGGCAAATAACAGTGTCACCTTCTTACATTCACTCTCTTGCTGTCATGTAGGATACATTGAAACTAGAGCCTTCCATTCACTGCTTCATATGCTCTGGTTCAACCTAGTGACTGCACATTTCCCCCATACCATATTGATCCACTTCATTCTGCCCCAAGCATGCCTCTCAACCTTTTGAATGCTTAGGCCACATTACCCCAAAGTCTTCTTTGCCCAGTATTAACTCGTTACATTAACCCAATGAAGGGTTAATGCGAGAAAAAGGAAGGGACTCATGCATCCGGGACCTTACCCCCTTTTCCTCTCTCTGACTCACTTCAAACTATGGTTCCATCCATTGCCATGTTTTCTATGAGGTAGTTGAAGCACTCCTCTCAGACTTATCTGTCGCACTTCCTGAAGCACTGCACAACCTTGGTTTTGTTGTTATTTACTGTCATTTTTCTTCATTCACACACACTCTCAAACTCTATCACTACCTTCAGGAGTTTCTTTGTGGAGTCTGCCACTGGAGCTGTGTCCTTTGCTGACTAGTTTTTTTTTTTTTTTTTAGCTCATATCTTTCTCTTGGCATCCACACTGCTTTAATGTGTACTCATCTCAGTTATTCACACTTTTTCTTTGCAGACAACATGCATAAACCTCCCTTTTTCTTTTTCCCTAGCAATGTTTTCATTCCTCCACCTACTGTCTTTTTGTGTATGTGCACACCCCTTTTTCAGCATGCCACACACTTCACCTTGAATAGGAAGAGTGGAGAGTGAATGGTTCCAAGTGAAGATTGGTATTAGGGAGAGGGAGTGATGCCACCATGGATGTTTAATTTGTTTGTGGACTTTAAAGCACTGCTTCCCTGAATACATTCCACTCCCCTGTTTCAGTCACTCTCACTTTAAGCCATTCTTTACTCAATCTTCCCGGTTGCCTTTGCAGACAGGCCTCTTTTCCAAGCTCACCCAGTTTCACCACTTCTTTCATGAATGTCATTTCCTGTTTTCATAAAACCACCAAAGATTTTGACATTGGCCTTCATCAAGATATCAGACATTTAATCTGGCTACCCTCCTCATATGCCAAGATACCAAGAATTTAAATAGTACTATAGGAATTTAGGTTTCATGGTATGGCCAGGCAAAATAGCATACTTGATCATATAGATAATATGTAAATTAAGTCACTTGTGTTCAGTCTGGTTGGAGTGACAGCATTAATCTTGTTCATAGAACATCTACTCCTTATAGAATGACTCCTAGTTGACATGAAGTGACTTTTGATAGTTAAGACAGTTAAACACTCTCCTTGTTATGTTAAGCACTCTCCTTGTTATGTGTCACATTATGGCCAAAAGCAAAGCTTTAAATTCTCATTAATGTGCAGGGACTGAAATCTATAATTATTGAAATTTCAGGTGAGTGGAAGAAGATATAGAGAAAGACTGAAGGTAGGGGAAGGACAGAATAAGTCTCATTGTGGGACATGAAATTTAGACCTTTTTTATCTTCCAGACTTTAATGGATAGTGAAAGAGTGGAGGAAGCTGTTGAACTGGCAGAACACAGTGGAGCTGTTGGGATGAGTCAGGAGCAATATCATCAACTATGTCACACATTACTTCAGAAAGCAGGCTTCATTAAACTGGTTCATGGAGTCTATGATCAAGCGCAAGACTATTTTGTCAGGGGCGCTGTAGATGTGAGAGAGGTAAGATCATTGAGACGTTTCATGTAATCTTAAGAGTACTCTGCATAATTGACTTTAGACATATTTTTCAGTCTTTGCATTTTATTTTTCATTCAGACCATGTTCTCTTTATAGTTAATGTTCACTCTTTGCTTGTTTGTTTAGTGCATTTTCAAGGGGTGGTATATCGTTAGATATCTCTCTGTGCTATGCATTGAGCCATGGAGATGGTAGACATTTGACTAAGATGTATGAAAAACAATTCAGACCTTAAAAACAGTAATCAGACTGTCTAATGATGTTTATATTCTCTCTGTGCTATGCATTGAGCCATGGAGATGGTAGACATTTGACTAAGATGTATGAAAAACAATTCAGACCTTAAAAACAGTAGTCATACTGTCTAATGATGTTTATATTCTCCTCAGTAAATGGCTTCTAAGAGCTAGCTATTGTCACATGCAAAACTGACCAAAATCTACCAAGCATGCTGCATATTGGTATGGCTGTCAATTAAACACTCTTTTTGATGATACACTCCTTTTGTAGACAACAGACCAGCTGATTATTTAGTAGGACATGAGCCAGCATGTGAACATCACAGTATGAAGCACCTTAGTGTTGTTTAACTGTGATAAAAAAAAGATGTTGTTTTAAATGTTTTGGTTCAGTTTATCCTGTTGTCAAAATGCAGGTTTTAAAAGAGGAATTCAATGTGTTGCAGAGCAAAAGTGTCTGCAGTGTTACAGTTGTGTCACTCTTCATTAATCTTGAAAGCTACTAAAATTTTTTAAAGTCAATATTCCTCACAAGCTTCTTAAATTGCTAGTGGTTTTTTGCTTTTCCAGGTTTTGAATAATGTGTAAGTTATTCATGCTTCCGTGTAGAAATTTCAATACAGCAAGGCTTCAGGTTATGTCACTTTGAGTTATATTGTTTTGGACTTCCAACACTTTAGAGATGTGGTATGCTGTATGAGCTAATGACACATTTTGATGTATGATAGATTTGAAAAACCAAAAACATTTGTTTTATCCATATTGATGATGTCTGAAAGAATCTTTTAATGATAAAGTATATTACCATTATTTCCAAGTACAAAAAGTAAAGAATTATTCAGAATTACTACAGGTACACCACTAATTTTCCGGCAACTGATGGTTTGGCACCTCCCTTAGTCTGGACAAAATTGCGTGAGAGAACTTGAAATTACATCAGCCGCCAGACCAGTTTACTGGGCGGCCACAGATGGCGTTGTGTGTAGGGCACGCTTGTTTACATTCATTACACTGCACTCGTTGGTGGTGATACTGCAATTCTGTGAGATTCTTAGCTTATTTTGCTGGAATTCAACCCTAGCTCTGGCTTCTAAGACGTATGAGAGTATCAGTCGTGGTGTCAAACGTAAACATCAGTCCATATCGATCCAAAATAAAGTAGAACTGTTGAAAAAAAATGGACTGTGATGTTTCAGTGTGTAAGCTGTGTGGCACCTACATTATTGGTTCATCAACTGTTTATGATATAAAGAAGCAGAGGGGGAAAATATTGAAATTGTATGCAGCCAGCGATTCCAAGAAGCAAATGACGATTAGAAAAACTATGAAAGATAGTAAGAGTACTGAACACGATCAAGTGATGATGGAATGGTTTTGACAGCATTGGAGTGATTGAGTGGACTTGTCAGGTAGCATGATAATGGACCAGGCTAAGTTGTTCCATAAAGAACTTGAATTACAACATGAGCATGACTATAGTGAAGGATGGCTTCATAGATTCAAGAAGCGTCATGGAATTCCCATGAATAAAGTGTGTGGAGAAAAGCGGTCTGGAAACCATGAAGGAGCTGCTGAGTATGTAGATGAATTTTTGAAACTCAAAGCTGACGAGCAACTCTGTCCTGAGCATATACCACTATTTAATATTTGTTTAATTTAAATTTCTAGCAGTCTATGGTATACTTTCGACACATGGGAGATGTATGATTAGTTGGTTAGAGGTGTGTTGATGAAATATTTTTATGCGACCATGGTTGGCCCGGCAAAATGGTTAATCTGATAAGGCTTTGGAACCAAGAGTGCTGGAAAATTGGTTGTGTACCTGTATACAGATATATTTATCTTATAAGAATATGATTACATCAGGACTTCTTTACTATACAGATATATTTATCTTATAAAAATATGAATGCATTAGAACTTCTTTTCCAGGAGCTACTGCAGCTCATAAGACTGTATTCCTTCCTGTCATAGAGAGATTATGGACTCCATTGACTTTTTGTTCATGGTTCAACCTCAAGCCAGCAGGTTTTGGTAGTGCCACATAGGTACTGAATACTGTAGATATATAGTATTTATATGCAATGTTTATTGTGTAGCTGTATAGTATATCTACAGTATGTCATTCACCTGTTCTGTTACTTTTTCATGATATAGTGAAGAGATGTGTAAGACAGTCATGATAGAGTGTGGTACTATGTATGGGTGGTCATTCTTGAACCCAGTTTGTTCCTAACCCTGTATGTATTTATATTTAGCAGGAGTGGTTTACTTTACATAACTGGTTTATTTAACCTTTCTGCTATGATATTCCCCTCTTTCACTGGGTATCTCTTTACATCAAAGACCTATGTGGTTGAATCCGCACATTGTGTCACTGAACAGTTTTTCTCATGCTATATGTTTCTTGTTCAGTATTGTTGTTTTTCGATGAAATGATTTAATATGATGGCTCAAAAGTTTTATGGGCCCAAGCAGCATACTCACCCATAGAATAGAGTAAATGTGGATGCTCTGACATATCACTATAGGCATTTTGGATTTTCCAAAATAAGATGGAAATGATGCAGTGGTGTTTCATTCCTACTGAAATGGGATAAGAGTGGTCAGCTTTTGTTGAAACAGGCAAGGCTAAACACTCCTTTTGCCCACATCATTCATTCCAAAATTCTGGTTGTATCATCTACACCATCCTAGAATTTTACATAATTGTAGGTTTTAGGCAAGTATGATACTTCCACACTGTCTAAGACTCCGATATGCTCTTATATATATTCAACTATTAATGTTCATATGATTTTTTACAGGTAATCAGCCTTTATCCAGGCCTCTTGCCATCTAGTGTTGAATTTATGCGAGCTCAGCCACCCTTGCACCAAATTGCTGACATAGCTCAAGCCATGCATGGTGACCAGACCAAGATTGAAGAGGCTAAGTCTTTCCTGAATAGTTACCTGCTGTATCTTCGAAGTTTAGGAGAACCCATCACATACAGAATGGTGAATTTTTTTTTGTATTGATATTCATGGTGGAAAAAAGTACATACTTTTATTATATTTTTTTATTTATTATACTTTGTCGCTGTCTCCCGCGTTTGCGAGGTAGCGCAAGGAAACAGACGAAAGAAATGGCCCAACCCCCCCCCATACACATGTATATACATACGTCCACACACGCAAATATACATACCTACACA
Source organism: Panulirus ornatus (assembly GCF_036320965.1). Classification (NCBI taxonomy): domain Eukaryota; kingdom Metazoa; phylum Arthropoda; class Malacostraca; order Decapoda; family Palinuridae; genus Panulirus; species Panulirus ornatus. The sequence continues at coordinate 33,427,938 of NC_092278.1, forward strand.
GCTTTCCATGGTTTACCCCAGATGCTTCACATGCCTTGATTCAATCCACTGACAGCACGTCAACCCCGGTATACCACATCGCTCCAATTCACTCTATTCCTTGCCCTCCTTTCACCCTCCTGCATGCTCAGGCCCCGATCACACAAAATCTTTTTCACTCCATCTTTCCACCTCCAATTTGGTCTCCCTCTTCTCCTTGTTCCCTCCACCTCCGACACATATATCCTCTTGGTCAATCTTTCCTCACTCATTCTCTCCATGTGCCCAAACCACTTCAAAACACCCTCTTCTGCTCTCTCAACCACGCTCTTTTTATTTCCACACATCTCTCTTACCCTTACGTTACTCACTCGATCAAACCACCTCACACCACACATTGTCCTCAAACATCTCATTTCCAGCACATCCATCCTCCTGCGCACAACTCTATCCATAGCCCACGCCTCGCAACCATACAACATTGTTGGAACCACTATTCCTTCAAACATACCCATTTTTGCTTTCCGAGATAATGTTCTCGACTTCCAGACATTCTTCAAGGCCCCCAGGATTTTCGCCCCCTCCCCCACCCTATGATCCACTTCCGCTTCCATGGTTCCATCCGCTGCCAGATCCACTCCCAGATATCTAAAACACTTCACTTCCTCCAGTTTTTCTCCATTCAAACTCACCTCCCAATTGACTTGACCCTCAACCCTACTGTACCTAATAACCTTGCTCTTATTCACATTTACTCTTAACTTTCTTCTTCCACACACTTTTCCAAACTCAGTCACCAGCTTCTGCAGTTTCTCACATGAATCAGCCACCAGCGCTGTATCATCAGCGAACAACAACTGACTCACTTCCCAAGCTCTCTCATCCCCAACAGACTTCATACTTGCCCCTCTTTCCAAAACTCTTGCATTTACCTCCCTAACAACCCCATCCATAAACAAATTAAACAACCATGGAGACATCACACACCCCTTGCCGCAAACCTACATTCACTGAGAACCAATCACTTTCCTCTCTTCCTACACGTACACATGCCTTACATCCTCGATAAAAACTTTTCACTGCTTCTAACAACTTTCCTCCCACACCATATATTCTTAATACCTTCCACAGAGCATCTCTATCAACTCTATCATATGCCTTCTCCAGATCCATAAATGCTACATACAAATCCATTTGCTTTTCTAAGTATTTCTCACATACATTCTTCAAAGCAAACACCTGATCCACACATCCTCTACCACTTCTGAAACCACACTGCTTTTCCCCAATCTGATGCTCTGTACATGCCTTCACCCTCTCAATCAATACCCTCCCATATAATTTACCAGGAATACTCAACAAACTTATACCTCTGTAATTTGAGCACTCACTCTTATCCCCTTTGCCTTTGTACAATGGCACTATGCACGCATTCCGCCAATCCTCAGGCACCTCACCATGAGTCATACATACATTAAATAACCTTACCAACCAGTCAACAATACAGTCACCCCCTTTTTTAATAAATTCCACTGCAATACCATCCAAACCTGCTGCCTTGCCGGCTTTCATCTTCCGCAAAGCTTTTACTACCTCTTCTCTGTTTACCAAATCATTTTCCCTAACCCTCTCACTTTGCACACCACCTCGACCAAAACACCCTATATCTGCCACTCTATCATCAAACACATTTAACAAACCTTCAAAATACTCACTCCATCTCCTTCTCACATCACCACTACTTGTTATCACCTCCCCACTTGCGCCCTTCACCGAAGTTCCCATTTGCTCCCTTGTCTTTCGCACTTTATTTACCTCCTTCCAGAACATCTTTTTATTCTCCCTAAAATTTAATGATACTCTCTCACCCCAACTCTCATTTGCCCTTTTTTTCACCTCTTGCACCTTTCTCTTGACCTCCTGTCTCTTTCTTTTATACATCTCCCACTCAATTGCATTTTTTCCCTGCAAAAATCGTCCAAATGCCTCTCTCTTCTCTTTCACTAATACTCTTACTTCTTCATCCCACCACTCACTACCCTTTTTATACCATACCTAATACTTGTCCTAGATCAGTGAGCTGAAGAACAACTGAATAACAGACTCATTTAACTGACTGACTGTGAAGTTCCCTTTTCTTGCCCAAATTTTTGTCTTTTCATATTGTCGTACATACATGTGAGTTGCTGGTATTCAGTACACAAACACACACACACTCTCTACTTGACAACTAGTTGTTTTCTGTAGTTTACACTGCACTTCAACCTTGCTTTGTGGAAAACTCTCACCATTGGTAAAGCAAGTTCAAGAGATCAGGCTTTGTGGATGCAGAACTCTCTCCCCATGCTTTGTACACTGGAAATTACAATTAGGAAATTACACACTTTTATCAAGCCTTTTACATGTGCTTCTCATTTTTGGTCACCACATTCAGCGAAGCTCAGAGGGCTGATAAAGAAAATCAAGAAGAGGTCAACATAGAAGGTTTCAGAATTAAGAGAGCTGAGTTGCAGTGAGCAGGTAGAGGTTTTGACTTGTCCAACATTGAAGAGAGAAGAATAAGTGGTGACTTGATCAACTTTAAGTTCACAATCCTGAGAAAGATACAGAAAAAAGTATAAAAGGCTCTAACAGGAAATTAAGCAAGAATCTTGTTAGATAAGATGTAATGAAATACTCTCATGGTATAAGAATAAAGGATGAATGGAATAAAGTGAGAGATGAAATTGCAAATTCTGACAGCATACAAAAGTTTTAAAAATTGCTATGATATTAGAGTAAGTTAAAGAGATTGGGCCCCTATGAGTGTAAAACTCTCTCCCCATACTAGTCAAATAAGTAATTACATATCACCTCTGTAGCTTTCCTTATAATGTACTGAAACTAGTATTTTCCATCCACATCCAGATCTCACAATATTCATTATGGTTCACTTTGAACACTTTTTAACTTGCAGTTGATTCTAATGACATGATGCCACTCCCTTTATATACCTAGGTAGTAATCATAGATACACATAGATTAGGTAGTATTAGTCTGTAGATACATTAGGTAGGAGCCTCAGTAAGCATTGCATTAGTGTTGCCCTCTGCCAGTGGCCTGTTATGAGTGAGGCACTAAAGGCTAAGAAGTGGCACTGGAGTTCACTAGTTATGGAGACTGTTGTCTTGGCCACCCCCTCAAGGGTGTTCCAGATGGGTACAGGCATCAGAGATATAGATAGGTGGATTCATATAACACAATGATTGATTCCATTGGTGTTACCAGACTCCTCCTGCATGAGTTTGTGAGTAAAAGGTTACCTGTGGGGAGGCTGTATCATCGAGAGTGCAATCTCGCCAAAGAACTTCTCACTCCAAAGTAGTCTTTTATTTCCCTGCTAGTGGAAGTAGTGCAGCCAAGGAGATGCAACAGCTTCTGGTAAAATGGCCCTAGAGTAACTCCAGGACCCTTTCAAGAAACGGGTCCTTGGGTAATTGTAAATGAATAAGGACCATATTGATTTCATTCTATCTCATACATGCTTCTCTTTTTCATGAATGCTTAGGCTGTGACATCCCAAAACCTGCTTCATTCAGTCCTATATTCATTTGGTCTCTCTCTCCTCTTTTCTTTTTCTGCTTCTAACATACAGATCCTCTTAGTCATTCTTTCTTCACTCCTTCTCCCTGTAAGTCTGAAACATTTCATCATACCTTTATCAGTTTTCTGTGTTGGACTGCTCACTACCACACCTTTCTCTTAGACTGTCATTCCGTACATGTTCAATCAGCGTCACACCACATATTGTCTTTAGGCATTTCTTTTCTAATATGTATGCGTTCTTCCTTTCTTTTGCATTTAGGGCCTAGGACTCGCATCCATGTATCTCTGTCAGGAAGTGCTACACCCTTACACTTATTCATCTTACCCTAGGAAATGTTTACCTTGCCATTCGCATACTCCTTTGTCCTTAAATGGTGGCCAAAATCATATGAAGTTTTATTTCGTGACTGTGGCCAATGACATATGAAGTTTTATTTGGTGACAATGGCCAATTTCATGTGATGATTTAACTCTCCCCACTGAAGTTCAAATATTAAGCCAACTTACCAAACCTGTAATAGTGTAGAGACCTCTTCCATCATCAGGCATGCACAGGAAATTTTCTTTTTAGTACCACTACAATCATAATTTTATGTGCATTTCCATCAACACTTCAGGTTATGTATTCAGAGATCCCTTGGAAAATTCACGAATTGTTGGATGACATAAGTGATGAGGAGACGCACTTTTCATCATATGAATCAGCTGATAAGGAAAGTGAAGAAGTATAATGGATGAAATGTAAAGAATTGACACTGATTTAAGGAGGAGTAAAGAGGGAAGGCAGCTAACTATATCCCAATATTCAAAATTTTGATCAGCCTTTATGATATCATTTGAAACAGTTATATCCGAGTTTCATGGATGTAATCTTAGGGAACAAATAATGAAGAGCTAGAATACTTCTAAGTATATTTTGACTGTAAACCCATTTATAAAGTACTGTGTTATGTATTATGTTAAGTGCATAGTGTAATGCTATATTTCTGTGTCTTTGTTTTATTCACCACCAGTGCTGTAGCTGTGTAATAAATGAGAGTAGAGTGTTACACCAACGAACTGGACCTCCATATTCTTTTCTTTTTTCTTAGGGTGAGAAAAGATCACCTTAGACATGCTGGTCATACCTTCTCCACCCAGTCATTTTTAAAGTGTATTGTGTAAAATTCTAAATTATATTCATGTTTTTTTTTTTTTTTTTTTTTTTTTTTTTATATACTTTGTCGCTGTCTCCTGCGTTTGCGAGGTAGCGCAAGGAAACAGACGAAAGAAATGGCCCAACCCACCCCCATACACATGTATATACATACGTCCACACACGCAAATATACATACCTGCACAGCTTTCCATGGTTTACCCCAGACGCTTCACATGCCTTGATTCAATCCACTGACAGCACGTCAACCCCGGTATACCACATCGATCCAATTCACTCTATTCCTTGCCCTCCTTTCACCCTCCTGCATGTTCAGGCCCCGATCACACAAAATCTTTTTCACTCCATCTTTCCATCTCCAATTTGGTCTCCCTCTTCTCCTCGTTCCCTCCACCTCCGACACATATATCCTCTTGGTCAATCTTTCCTCACTCATCCTCTCCATGTGCCCAAACCACTTCAAAACACCCTCTTCTGCTCTCTCAACCACGCTCTTTTTATTTCCACACATCTCTCTTACCCTTACGTTACTCACTCGATCAAACCACCTCACACCACACATTGTCCTCAAACATCTCATTTCCAGCACATCCATCCTCCTGCGCACAACTCTATCCATAGCCCACGCCTCGCAACCATACAACATTGTTGGAACAACTATTCCTTCAAACATACCCATTTTTGCTTTCCGAGATAATGTTCTCGACTTCCACACATTCTTCAAGGCCCCCAGAATTTTCGCCCCCTCCCCCACCCTATGATCCACTTCCGCTTCCATGGTTCCATCCGCTGCCAGATCCACTCCCAGATATCTAAAACACTTCACTTCCTCCAGTTTTTCTCCATTCAAACTCACCTCCCAATTGACTTGACCCTCAACCCTACTGTACCTAATAACCTTGCTCTTATTCACATTTACTCTTAACTTTCTTCTTCCACACACTTTACCAAACTCAGTCACCAGCTTCTGCAGTTTCTCACATGAATCAGCCACCAGCGCTGTATCATCAGCGAACAACAACTGACTCACTTCCCAAGCTCTCTCATCCCCAACAGACTTCATACTTGCCCCTCTTTCCAAAACTCTTGCATTTACCTCCCTAACAACCCCATCCATAAACAAATTAAACAACCATGGAGACATCACACACCCCTGCCGCAAACCTACATTCACTGAGAACCAATCACTTTCCTCTCTTCCTACACGTACACATGCCTTACATCCTCGATAAAAACTTTTCACTGCTTCTAACAACTTTCCTCCCACACCATATATTCTTAATACCTTCCACAGAGCATCTCTATCAACTCTATCATATGCCTTCTCCAGATCCATAAATGCTACATACAAATCCATTTGCTTTTCTAAGTATTTCTCACATACATTCTTCAAAGCAAACACCTGATCCACACATCCTCTACCACTTCTGAAACCACACTGCTCTTCCCCAATCTGATGCTCTGTACATGCCTTCACCCTCTCAATCAATACCCTCCCATATAACTTACCAGGAATACTCAACAAACTTATACCTCTGTAATTTGAGCACTCACTCTTATCCCCTTTGCCTTTGTACAATGGCACTATGCACGCATTCCGCCAATCCTCAGGCACCTCACCATGAGTCATACATACATTAAATAACCTTACCAACCAGTCAACAATACAGTCACCCCCTTTTTTAATATTCATGGTATTCTCTGCAAATGCTGTTCCTGTTTTAAGAAGTGAGAGTAGAGTATAAGGACCAAGGACAGGGGAAGGAAAGAAACAAAACCTCCATGTCCTCCCTTCTTATCTTGAAGTATGAGGGTCAGCCACTATCCTCTCCTCCTGATCATTTGCTACTCTCTTGAACCCACACAAAGGCAGTAATATCACTTTTTGTGTATTTTCTTGTACTTTTGAATACCACGTGAATACCAGCGTGCCAGTTCATAATGGAATTTCTAAACTAGTACTTTCATTTTGGAGTTAAAGCATCCAGTGCCAAAGCCATATGTCTCACCCTGTAACCTACTTTGGCACTCATGGTTCCAACCATTGCCATGTCTGCATCTAGGTGCTTAAAACACTCCACTTCCTCCAGGTTCTTTCTTTCACACTTACACTCGGACTATCCTTTCTTATCCCATTTTTACACCTTATTGCCTTACTTTTGTGTATAGATGATGTGATTTGGAATGGGGATTTATTAAAGATATCAAAAGAGAAGGAAAAAAAGAATGTAATGCCTAGGTGTTTAGAGTTACACAAGTTGTTGTAAAAAGAAAAAGTATACTGTATCTGTTTTCTTTACATAGGAAGTTGGCCTGCATTTTATTATCAGAAATTTGTCTTTAGGTTGTAATGTATTTATGCAAATGTGTAAATCCTGTTCATATATTATATCATTTTGTTAATCCAGGAAATAGACACTGCCATTATTAAGTTGCAAGGAGAAAAGAAGTCTCCAGAATTGTTATCATTTCTTGATAATGGGGACATTGTGTGCAACTTGCCTGAATGTGCCCAGTGGTTAGAAGCCCATCATCAGTACTCTCCTCTTGCAAAACTTTACAGGTAATGGATTATTTTTTTATTAGCATTAGTAAGGAAGTTGTGAGAATGAATATAATTGCTGATGAATTTGTAAGCTTTTCAACAGATATCTTAAAAGTTGCATCTGGATTCAGTGCTGCTGTCTGTGGGGATATTTGAGTACTAGAAAGCTTTCAGAAAAGTTTCCCTGTACTGCTATGCTTAGCATGAAGTTAATGATGTATATATGTGGACAGGCATGATTAACTAACTGGTAGCATTGCTACTTAATTTATTTGTTTGAAGTTTAAATGATTTGTTTATCTCACATGCTACACACATTTTTCTTCCAGAGTTTTAGGTGACCTTGATAAATCCCTTGAAGTTCTTACCCGGCTCGTAAGGGATGAAATTAACGATGAACACTTTAAAGGAATACAAGAATTGGTGGACTGCTTAATCTGGTAACTACAGCTTTGTGTTTGTTTATGCTTGAAGGGGAGCTGTATAGACCCTCTACCTATGCCAACTTACTTGTAATGGCAGTTGCATAGTATTGATATAAATAAGGTTTGAAATTTGAAAAAACATTTCCTACGTAGAATTCCTGTGAGCGAAGATTCTGAGAGCACCTTTCTCTATTTTTCTTTCATACACATTCACTATTACCCATATAAGTGAGGTTGTGTCAAGAACAGATGACAGAATCTTAGAGGGAAAAAATCCTTGCGTGGTTCCTTCCTCTGTGCCTTCACATGGAAAGTAATATAGGAAGAGAGGATTTGCAGCTCCTAATAGGGTCAGTTGTACTCTGTGGGTTCCTCCCTGAGAATCCCATTCTCTTTTTCTGTTGCTGAGATATGCTATCTTATTTGTGCTTTGGCTGTCCCCAGCACTACAGGATCCCCCCCTACATCTGCTGAAGTTGGTGTAGGGAGGTCCCACAACTTAAACACAGCACTCCCTCCCATGTATATAATCCTTTCTTAATAGATGTAGCTTAGTTACTTTCTTGACAGATGTAGCCTAAGTTACTTTCTTGACAAATGTAGCCTAGTAGGTGGATATAGAAAAAGTTAGTCACCATTGTAAGCTCAGGTAGAATCCACTTGTGAATTTATACTTTTGATGGGACAGTCAGTGTTGTTAATATCCCTCTTTCCAGCTGGTGATGATAGTGTTCTTGTTGATTAGTGTAGGCTACACATTCTTTACTAAGAACTTTAGGTTTTGGCATAATGGAACCTATTAGCCTTTATGTAGTAGTTGGTAGGCAGCCAACACCAGGGAGGTGTATTACCAGTACTACCCACCTGGGTATCGGAGGGTTAGTGATTCCTGCATAGTGAGCCAGCACCTCAGTAGTCATCAAATTGCACTTCTCTGACCTAGGTAGCTGTCTTTTCTGTCTGTCTCCCCAGCATGTGGACTACTGTGGCATTCTGTCCACAAACATACAGTCTCTTCTTGTCATACATAACACTTGACAACACACTCAAACTGCTCATTCTTTCTCACTAGATGAACCTGCAGTGAGCACAATGTGCTGGCCTTGCCTTTTGGAAAAATGTTAGGAGCAATGGACAGAAGTAGTAGGTAGGAACATTTAGACATGAGCATTTGGTAGAAACATCAGGTAGAGGTAGTTGGTAGGAAAATTAGGTAGGAACCTCTGCAAACACTGCACTAGACTTTCCCTCTGCCATTATCCTGTTAAGGGTGAGGCACTAAAGGCTAAGTAGCACTGGAGTTCACTGGTTATGGAGACTCGGCTATGGGAGCTCTAGTTGGGAAAAGGCATGAGATATAGATAGATAGGTGGGAACCTAGTAGCCAAATGTCTCTCACAGCCATGCTTCCAGGAAACCTACTTGTCAGACTAATTAAGGAATTTGCCATTTAACTAAGCATACCTGTCACCACCCAAATGTACATTAGATCTCTAAAGTAAGGGTATGTGTCTTCCCTCTAGCATCATGCTACAATCATCCCAATACCTAAGAAGCCTAAACCCAGTACAATCAGCTTCATTCCCATCTGTAGCAAGACCCTTGTGAGCTTTGTAGCACTATTGATCCAAGACAATATGTAACATGCAAAAGTGTTCCACCACGCATTACCTTTTCTTTCTCTTTCATGACAGATCAACTGATCTTGACAAACCAGGCAAGTTATTTTATTGGTCATGTACAACTTTTCAAAAGACTGTACAGACCACTCTTTTGTGATCTGGTGACTCTTTGAACTGGGACTGCAGCCCATACTTTTCTGCTGGTCCCTCCAGAAAGCTTATTGAGTGGAGTAGAGAAATATGTGGTGCACCTCAGGGCACTAGTGTAGACCCATTGCCTTCCTGGTCATGATCAGTGGTGCTGTAAGGGACTCCTATAGAAATCTTGAGCATGTTAGTGACCTCACAGTGTATTATGCATGTCCTCTTGTAGAAATAAGCACCAAATGCATCCTACATCAAGTCACCCATTATCTCCATATTTTGGCCGTAGAAAACAACATGGTCATCAGTTTAGAAAATGCCAAGTTATGCACATATACACCAACAAAAAGGAGACACCAGCATCCCAGTGGTGAACACTTGTAAACTACTCGGTGTTTCCATCTCCAATGACCTCTCCTGGTAAAATCATGTCACCAGTATCATCTCAAGCTTCTTTACTTTCTTTATACCCTCAAAAGATTTATTTAATGCAGTACCACAACAATTATCCCTGGGGATAGAGGAGAAAGAATACTTCCCATGTATTCCCTGTGTGTCGTAGAAGGCGACTAAAAGGGGAGGGAGCGGGGGGCTGGAAATCCTCCCCTCTTGTTTTTTTTTTTAATTTTCCAAAAGAAGGAACTGAGAAGGGGGCCAGGTGAGGATATTCCCTCAGAGGCCCAGTCCTCTGTTCTTAACGCTACCTTGCTAACGCGGGAAATGGCGAATAGTTTGAAAGACCACAACAATTGATTAAAACTGACATTCATCAAACCTGTCTTGGAATATTGCTGTCCACTCTTCCATGCCAGCCTCAACCTACAGCAGGGGAAAGAAAAAGCTCACTGCAGAGTGATGAAAATAGCAGCAGGTTGGGACACTGGGTATCATGATGCCCTCGACATGTTTGAACTGAGCACACTTGCCCAGAGATGTAAGGACCTATGCCTTAAGCTTGGGCATGGTTTGTTGGAAGCGCCACGACATCATGACCTATTACCACTGCAGTGGAGGGATGTTAGTGTTAGGACAACATGGGGCTCAAATGACTTCCTACTTTTCCATTGTGGTGCTAGACTGAGGAACTCATGCATCCTATATATTACATCACAACTAAATTCACTTCACTTGCAATTCAGATTGCTTTATATTACTTTTGATTAATGCTTTGGGTGCATTTCTTATTTAGCGAGAGCTAAATAGGGATAGGACAAACAGAGGAAATGGAATTAAATTTATCGGAAACTTATTAGATAAGATGTAAAGAAGTAATTTTAAAGTATAAAAGTAGTGAATAAATGGAATAAGATGACATGATTAGTTCTGAAAGCATACATAGATTTAAGAAGTTTTGCAATTGCAGAGAATGTTCAAGAGATGGTGCTCCATGAGTTTAGAATTTCCTCCCCATACAGTCCTAATGGCTAGTTCTAAAAAAGGTAATTGCATAATAATCCATCCATTTAACTAAAGTATACTGTATTTCACATTTTAGCAAGTATAATTTTTGCCAAGATATTAGAAGAGTATTTTGCATAATAGAAAAGTATACATGATTTGATTTTTGCAGTGCCTCTGATCCAAATGTTGTATGGCGTTACTCAGACTTTGTGCTGGATAGAAATCCAGTTGAAGGTGTACGAGTATTTACTGAAACTAAGGCAACATTAGACCCCTCCAGGGTTCTTCAAGTTCTCCAACGGTATCCAGAAGCTAGGTTAAGATTCCTCCACCATCTAATTGACACCAAAAAGCTACAGGTAAGATGATATGTTCAGGTGAAATCTTTTTTCAGTATTTATTATTTGTTAGCTTTGTTGAAGCAGAAGAATATATATGTTTAGGCCAGTTTTCCAAAATGAGAAGTTTTTCATGTTTTTCCACTTGTAGGATGAGAAGTATCATACAGAGCTGGTCCTGCATTATGTAGATGAAGCAGTGAGACTAATCTTTGAGGGACCAGCATCCTCAGAACAACTTGAAGAGGTCCGAGGAAAATTGCAAGACCTCCTTACCTCTTCCTGTCATTACTCACCCCAGCCAGTCCTTGCCAGGTTGCAAGGTACCACTCTTCATGTGGAGACAGCTGCAGTATTTGGAAGGGTAATTCTTTAGATTCTAATTAAGTGCATTTTACTGTAAAATATATTCAGGCATTGCCATGATGCACATATGATTTTGTTCTGAAAATTGAAAAGCATTGAAAAACTGCATTTACAATATTTTCATTTTCTTAGTTTTGGTTACAGAAAGTCTTTGATTAGCATTTTGAGTAATGTTTCATGATTTTCACAAAACAGATATAACCAATCCTTGATTAGTGTTGCTATCACTTTGAATTTATGTCACTTCCATTGAAGAAATGGCAACACCACACTGTTTATCATGGTTTACAAAGGAGAGTAGTATTTATGAAGCTTTTTTGATTAAAAACAAAGGAAACATATAACTCTAGAAGTTGAATTAACATAATGAAATGTCTTGAAGTTGGTGAGCATGCTTTCAACATTGTTAGGGTACACATTTTTCCAACTGTAGGTAGTAGTTGGATGGCAGCCAACAACCAGGGAGATATATTACCAGTACTACCTACCTGGGTATCAGGAGGGTTAATGCTGCCTGTGAAGTGAGCCAGTACTTCACTGGTTGTCAAGTTGCTCTCCTCTAACCCAAGTAGCTGTCTTTTCTTTTTGCTTTACCCACATGTGGACTACTGGCATTCTGTCCACAAACATACAATATCTCCTTGTCTAATATAACACAACAATATTAACAATATTTAACTCACACAGCTCAGTCTTCATTATTAGATTTTCCTTCAGTGAGCACTATGTGGTAGCACTGCCTTTTAGCAAAATGTTTGGAGCAATAAATAGCAGTAGTAGGTAGGAACATTTGGCTGGAACATTAGGCAGTAGCATTAGGTAGAAGTAGTTGATAAGAACATTAGACAGGAACATTGGTTAGAAGTAGTCAGTTGAAATCTTAGATAGGAGCCTCTGCAAACACTGTGCTGGACTTGCCCTCTGCCAAGGGCTAAGAAGCAGCGCTGGAGTTCACTGGTTATGGAGATCCTATTGCCATGTCCTCCCCCCTTGAGGGAGTTCCAGTTGGGAACAGCTGTTAGAGATACTGATAGACAGACATCCTTCCAGGAACAAAAACAAGGATTTAGTTAAAGACTCTGATAAGATCAGAGAACTTGCAGAAATTGAGGCTGCTTCGGCTACAACTCTGGGAATTTGTAATAGGAGTGGCTTAATGGAACAGCAGTTAAGTATGGTAATTTGTTGGAGGATAGGATAGAAAGTTGAATGCATGTGAATATGCTTGTAATTATGGAGAAAGCTAAGAGCTCATTTGAGGATTTGGAGAAAGATTCTGGAGAAAGTTGACAGTGGAGCCTTTATATTTATTTATACTTGTGTTACTCTTGTATTATTATGTTTCTCTCTTCATTCAGAAAGGTTTTCAGCCTTGTTTGTCCACTTTTTTGGACTTCTGTGGCAGAGTACTTAGTATTTCTGATTGTGATGCATTCATAGGTTGCCCATGTTCGAGTGCATGGGTTCAATTCCTGGTTGCAGCAGTGAGTCCACAACTAACCCAGCTGATCATCCACCTCTAGGGTTGATCGATAAAATGGGTACCTGGCTTGGGCTGTGCTTTTGGTGCCTTTTACATGACAGCCAGAGACTGAGTGTGAACGAATGTGGCCTTTGTTGTCTTTTCCTAGCGCTACCTCACGCACATTCGGGGGAAGGGGGTTGTTATTTCATGTGGGGTGGGGTGGCAATGGGAATGAATAAAGGCAGACAGTATGAATTATGTACATGTGTGTATATGTCTATGTCTGTGTGTGTATATATATGTTTACGTTGAGATGTATAGGTATGTATATGTGCGTGTGTGGATGTGTATGTATATACATGTGTATGTGGGTTGGTTGGGCCATTCTTTCGTCTGTTTCCTTGTGCTACCTTGCTAACGTGGGAGACAGCAACAAAGTATAATAAAGAATGTAAAAGATAATATTCATATTTATATAGCATCGATGGGATGGCTTTGATTAGGGCCTCAACTGCCCGTGCTGTCTTGGCTATAGAAAAAAAAATGTTTCTTATGTTTTTTGTGAGATTGCAACCTAACTTTAAAGATTGTTCCTATGGGAAGACCTGCTTTGATGAGTGTTATATTGATTAAAGTTACATTTTCCAGAAATGCAAAAAAGTGATAATCATGAACATCCTGTATTTTAGTACAAGTTGAACATCAGGCTTTTGGTCTGTATCAATCGATTTCTTTGAATTTCTGGAATATTCATATCTGTATATCTCTGATGCCTGTTCCAATTGGAACTCCCTCAAAGGGGTGGCCACAGCAACAGACTCTCCGTAGCTAAAGAACTTTGGTGCTGCTTCTTAGCCTTTAGTGCCTCACCCATAACATGTCACTGGCAGAGAGCAAGTATAGTGCAGTGTTTGCAGAAGCTCTTATTTAATGTTATAATTATTACTTCTATCTAATGTTCCTACTTACTGCTTTGACCTAATGTTTATACCTTATAATCCTGCCTAAACGTTCCTACCTTCTACTTCTATCAACTGCTCCTACCATTTTGCCTAAAAGGCAGGGCTAGCATATAGTGCTCACTGCAGGAAAATCTAGAGTTGCGAAGATTGAGCTGCTTGAGTTAAGTGTTGTCAGGTGTTACATGTGACAGGGAGAGATTGTATGTTTCTGGACAGAATGCCTGTAGTCCAGGGTCAGAAGAGTGCAACTTAACCACTAAAGTTCTGGTTCACTAAACAGGTGTCACCAACCCTCCTGATAACCTGGCGGGTAGTACCGGTAATATATCTCCCTGGTCATTGGCTGCCTACCAAATACTACCTTCTGGAGTACATAGCACATATAAAAGTACAGTTAGAATGAATAAGAGCTATGATACTTTGAACCTTGCATTTTGCAAGTTTTGGAATTTTATGGATGTTAGAAATGTGGGCCACAGATTGTGGTGTAGAATTAATGTAACACAAACAGAATATTTTGTATGCTTTATGCAGGTTCACACTGTTAAGTATTTGTAATATATTTTAGTATATTCTACACCTTACCTTACTTTTGTGCCCCAGAACCCCCTCTGTGTTCATGATGGCTCCTTGTTAATGCATAGGAAGCAGTTAGGTTGTAAAAGATTTTTTGTTGTTTATTTACACTTATTGAAAATTTTCCAACAGCTCGGTGAGCATGAAAAAGCTCTCTCCATGCTTGTGCATCAGTTGAAAGACTTTAGTGCAGCAGAACAGTACTGCATTGCACAAACCAAAGGTGCAAATGATACATCTAAATCCAGTATCTTCCTCAAACTCCTAAAAATATACTTGCGACCACCACCTGGGTAAGTACAAGACTTGCACCTGTAATGATGTCATAGATTTACGTAGCTTAATGATTATTGTGTGAGATCAGAAATTATTTTAGAATTTTAATCTGTGTTGTATATGCTAAGTGCTTTCACAGTTTTTCACATTACCCATAAATGCACTTATGTGCCCAGTACTCAGGTTTTAGTTGCATGCATACTTTATTCAAAAGTTTGAGTTAAGGATTTAAGAGGTGCAGTTGATAAGCAACTCGTTGATGTTTACATTACTATTATCAGTAACAAAACCATCAATCATTGCTTTGCTCCCCTCTTAGTCAGTGATAAATTCACTTTTTCTGTCTGTAGTGGATTCATCTTCATTGTTTGTAACCTAGCTATGCCATACTGTATTAGA
This sequence comes from Panulirus ornatus, assembly GCF_036320965.1. Classification (NCBI taxonomy): domain Eukaryota; kingdom Metazoa; phylum Arthropoda; class Malacostraca; order Decapoda; family Palinuridae; genus Panulirus; species Panulirus ornatus. The sequence goes on from NC_092278.1 coordinate 33,443,177, forward strand.
ATGCAATGGAATTTCTGTAATTGTAAGAATTTTCCAATTATCGTTTGGAATGTTTTAAAGCTAGTAAGTCGTATAACCCTAATGGTGATATTGTTCAGCAAGTGCTAGATGTGCTAAGCTAGTTGCCTGTTTGTGTGATGAGTGGTGTGTTGTGGCCTTACATTAAGGGTTGCATCAAAGGAGAGAAGATATTATTTATCCTCCTTTACATACTGATAAATAGTATGGTGAGGATATTTGGCCTTCCTTTCAGGAATCATGAGATTTTGCCACATATAGACATTTGTGATCTTTTTAGATAGAATTGTGGTGGATTTGTGTTAAGCAGGTAGTTCTAGTTTGTGAGTTTTTGGGTTCATCAAAAAGTCTTTAAGGGTATCATTCATGAACATACCACAGAACAAATGTTGTGTTGATACATGATCCCAAAAGTCATCTTTAAAGTATCTATCAATAAAGATGTGATATTTGAGATATTTGATATGAAGAAGATATTCTGGGAAGGACTGGCATCAGAGATATAGATAGATAGATAGTTCCTTAATTTGATAAGGCCATGGGCTGAAACCCAGACAGGATAATTGACCACATGAAACAAACATTTTTAGTATGTTGACATTGAAGTTCATTGTATTTGAAAAGATGAAAGACAGGGCTCTCAACTGATACCAGTTTTGTGGCATGAAATAGCATTTTAGCATCTAAAATGCTGACCAGTCAAGGTCTGAGTACCTGTCAGTGACAAGAAAATCTTTGCAAGCAGCCTGTGCAAGGGCAAATTTATTGATTTGTATGTTATATGTAGCATGAAGGCCAATATATTTGGAAAGATAAGATATAGAGCCTCATATTAATGTAGTTTTGTTTTAGAATATTGTTTTATTACATTCTGTGTTGATCAGCTGAGGTCTGAGTACCCTTCTTTTAGTAGGAAATCAATTGCATGGGATATTGTTTTATATAAAAAGTTTTTTTTTTTTTTTATTTTCCAAAAGAAGGAACAGAGAATTGGGCCAGGTGAGGGTATTCCCTCAAAGGCCCAGTCCTCTGTTCTTAATGCTACCTCGCTAATGCGGGAAATGGCGAATAGTTTGAAAGAAAGAAAAGAAAGAAAAAAGGTTTGCTGTATTAATTGGAAACTTATAGCCTCTTTATTGGATTGTATCTTTCCTCACCAACTGATACATAAGTGTTCCTACTTATCACCTAGGACATCCAAATTTCTTTGTATATTTTGCAGAGTCATTGTGTGTACTCATAACCTCAAGATGATGTTTGCTCAGTGTTAAGGGTGGTTGCAAGGGCACTGAGAACAGAATTTTTTTCCTGTGCCTCTATTATTATAAAAGGGACCTCTGTAGGTTAGTGATGGTATGACAAGTCAGCTAGATATATATACATGGGCAGGAAAAATTTAATTGTCATGTGACAGTAGGAACAGTCCCCAAAATAGTGTCAAATGATGATGGGAGAAGTTTGATGGTTAAAATGAGATCATTGCTTACTATAGTCACTCATATCCAAGTATCAATTTGATGTCTAAGTTCTAAATGCAATGTCCATATCAGTAGTGCCCAGCACAATGTATTACCTCTGTCTTTATGTTGTGAGTATATCAGTATTTTACTTTTTTGTTTCTATAGCTTTAGGTATCTCCTGTTTCCTCATTAAGGCATTTGTATTCCTTCTGTATTTAGAAATCTTTTCAGCATGTATGCTTTTCATTATTAGATACTCAGATATAAACACGAGACTGTTTTACTTATTGCTTTCTGTTGGCTTTTTCACATTCTGCCTTTAACTCTTTTCACCTATGTGTTGTTTATTGCCACAGTGGTTGTGCAGATGATGTTGAACTAGCACCAGCTATAGAGCTCTTGTCAGTTCATGCAGGGGACTTGGAAGTATCAGCAGTGCTAGCTCTCCTGCCACCAAGTTGGTCACTTAGCATCATCCATCACTACCTGAAAGCTGCTCTAAGAAATTCTTTGCATCAGGTTTGTCTTTATGTACTACTCATTTTTTTTTTGTTTTTCAGGAAAACTTGCATGCCATGAGCCACTTTACTCATTGTTCATATTTCTTTTTGCTAATGAATGTTTATTCTCACATTATTTCATTGGTTTTGTTTCCAATAGATTTAAGTAAGAGTACTGGACTTGAGTTCTATCACCAGGACCTGACATTACCTGCTGTCAGGGTCACTCACTTTTGGAGAATGATTTAGAATGAATAATAGCAAGTGCAGAGCAATAGCTATTTTATCATAGTGAAACAGCAAGTAGGTGAAGAGGAGGTATCAAATTCTGAAGGTCACACTTCCCTAACCATTTATGTGTTAGGGCTGTTACAGTAGGATCAAGCTAGGAGAGGTGAAAAACCAAATTGATAACATTAAGCGTTAGGTAGGTATTTAGTGATAAGAAAGCAGGCAAATTTTCCAGTTGGATATGAAATATACTGGTGGGAGTACCAGCTCTTACTTTAGAATGAAGCAGTTGCTTGCTTCATTTGGGTGCTTCATTGATTAGGTAAGTCTAAGAAACAAGCTTAGGGTATGATTGCTTGTGTTTGTTCAACTTAGATTTTTTCTATTTCATATTCATTTTATTTTATTTATTATACTTTGTTGCTGTCTTCCACGTTAGCAAGGAAGTGCAAGGAAACAGACGAAAGAATGGCCCAACTCTCCTACATACACATGTATATACATACACATCCACACACAGCACATATACATACCTATACATCTCAACGTATACATATATATACACACACAGACATATACATATATACGCATGTACATAATTCATACTGTCTGCCCTCATTCATTTCCGTCGCCACCCTGCCACACATGAAATGACAACCCCCTCCCCCCTCATGTGGGCGAGGTAGTGCTAGGAAAAGACAGCAAAGGCCACATTCGTTCACACTCAAAATCTAGTTGTCATGTATAATGTACCGAACCATAGCTCCCTTTCCACATCCAGGCCCCACACAACTTTCCATGGTTTACCTGAGACGCTTCACATTCCTTGGTTTAATCCATTGACAGCACGTCAACCCCAGTATACCACATCGTTCCAGTTCACTCTATTCCTTGCACGCCTTTCACCTTCCTGCATGTTCAGGCCCTGATCACTCAAAATCTTTTTCACTCCATCCCTCCACCTCCAATTTGGTCTCCTACTTCTCCTCGTTCCCTCCACCTTTAACACATATATTCTCTTTGTCAATCTTTCTTCACTCATTTTCTCCATGTTACCAAACCATTTCAAAACACCGTCTTCTGCTCTCTCAACGACACTCTTTTTATTACCACACATCTCTCTTACCCTTTCATTACTTACTCGATCAAACCACCTCACACTACATATTGTCCTCAAACATCTCACTTCCAGCACATCCACCCTCCTCCGCCTAACTCTTATCCATATCCCAGGCCTCGCAACCATATAACTTTGTTGGAATCACTATTCCTTCAAACATACTTATTTTTGCTTTCCAAGATAACGTTCTCGACTTCCACACATTTTTCAACGCTCCCAGAACTTTTGCCCCCCCTCCCCCACCCTATGATTCACTTCTGCTTCTATGGTTCCATCTGCTGCCAAATCCACTCCCAGATGTCTAAAACACTTCACTTCCTCCAGTTTTCCCCATTCAAACTTACCTCCCAATTGACTTGTCCCTCAACCCTACTGTACCTAATAACCTTACTCTTATTCACATTTACTCTCAGCTTTCTTCTTTCACACACTTTACCAAACTCATTCACCAGCTTTTGCAGTTTCTCACCCGAATTAGCCACCGGCGCTGTATCATCAGCAAACAACAATTGACTCACTTCCCAAGCTTTCTCATCCACAACAGACTGCATACTTGCCACTCTTTCCAAAACTCTTGCATTCACTTCCCTAATAACCCCATCTATAAACAAATTAAACAGCCGTGGAGACATCACGCACCCCTGCCGCAAACCAACATTCACTGAGAACCAATTACTTTCCTCTCTTCCTACACGTACACATGCCTTACATCCTCGATAAAAACTTTTCACTGCATCTAACAAGTTTCCTCCCACACCATATGTTCTTAATACCTTCCACAGAGCATCTCAATCAACTCTTATCATATGCCCACTCCAGATCCATAAACGCTGCATACAAATTCATTTGCTTTTCTAAGTATTTCTCACATACATTTTTCAAAGCAAACACCTGATCCACACATCCTCTACCACTTCTGAAACCACACTGCTCTTCCCCAGTCTGATGCTCTGTACATGCCTTCACCCTCTCAATCAATACCCTCCCATACAATTTCCCAGGAGTACTCAACAAACTTATACCTCTGTAATTTAAACACTCATATTTATCCCCTTTGCCATTGCACAATGGCACTATGCAAGCATTCCGCCAGTCCTCAGGCACCTCACCATGAGTCATACATACATTGAATAACCTTACCAACCAGTCAACAATACAGTCACCCCATTTTTTAATGAATTCCACTGCAATACCATCCAAACCCGCTGCCTTGCCGGCTTTCATCTTCCGCAAAGCTTTTACTACCTCTTCTCTGTTTACCAAATCATTCTCCGTAACCCTCTCACTTTGCTCACCACCTCGACCAAAACACCCTATATCTGCCACTCTATCTTCAAACACATTCAACAAACCTTCAAAATACTCACTTCATCTCCTCACATCACCACTTCTTGTTATCACCTCCCCGTTAGCCCCCTTCGCTGATGTTCCCAGTTGTCCCCTTGTCTTACGCACTTTATTTACCTCCTTCCAGAACATCTTTTTATTCTCCCTAAAATTTAATGGTACTCTTTCACCCCAACTCTTATTTGCCCTCTTTTTTGCTTCTATTTCATATTGTAATTATTTTTTGATTTTTTTTTATTTTGCTTTGTCGCTGTCTCCCGCGTTTGCGAGGTAGCGCAAGGAAACAGACGAAAGAAATGGCCCAACCCACCCCCATACACATGTATATACATACATGTCCACACACACAAATATACATACCTATACATCTCAATGTACACATATATATACACACACAGACACATACATATATACCCATGCACACAATTCACTCTGTCTGCCTTTATTCATTCCCATCGCCACCTCGCCACACATGGAATACCATCCCCTTCCCCCCCCATGTGTGCGAGGTAGCGCTAGGAAAAGACAACAAAGGCCCCATTCGTTCACACTCAGTCTCTAGCTGTCATGCAATAATGCCCGAAACCACAGCTCCCTTTCCACATATTGTAATTATTTCAGAAATTATTAGTTGTATTATCTGACTGTTTGAAATGGGCTGATTACATTGATGTGACACATTTGCCTTGATTTTAAAAGCCTCAAACAGTTTACACTTTCATTTCAGCTTATGCCATTAGAAACCTCTACCTAAAACTCATAACTCATGTGTAAATGCATGTATGCTAATTTTTCTTACCACTGGAAAGAGCCCTCTGAGCTTCTTAGAGAGCATTTAGTCAGTAGATGTTTAAAAGAATGGTTTACCCTCTTTACTATCCTGTCTCTGTCATTAGATTGGAAACACCAGATTTCTACCGGGTAACCTTATCATGGACCACTAGGTCTCCTGCTGCCTGTCTTTCCCATTTATCCCAAAATTGAGGTACTTTTTTTTAGGATTCATTCATTTCAGTCATCATAAAGCATGCAGGATGGGCAGGTGCTTAGTCTCAGGCATCAACAACCATACAGTGACCCATCCTGGCCTGTGATTTGTCATGGAGTTTAGGTAATAGCCTCTCACCCAAATTTATTTTACACTCACGGGATTGGTCTGTTCCAACCTGCTGGAAATTCTTTTTATCATGTGTTTCTGGCCTCCATATTTCAAGCTTGATGAGTATTTTTATGTACATATTATATGTTTTCCCATTATGATAATCTCCTATTTGCACACAACAAGTTTGTAGTTTTGCAGTTGCATGGTTTATTTATTGATAACAAACCCTAAAGTTCAGTGGTAATGATTTGTGGTGTAACTTTTTTTTTTACCAAATTGTTGTGCCATCCATTATAGAGCATGTTGAGTAGTCAGGCCAGCCTTTCTCTCAGTCACCATTGTTCTCACGGGGTAAACTATGACTTGCTGCAGTTTGGGCATACTTACAGTGTGTTGGACTCTTAACATTTTGCATCATGGAACCAAAATGTTTAACTGGTATCCATGATAAGGAAATGCCTGCCAAGATTTTCATCACGAGAAAAAATGCTAGTAATGATTATGAATTTGGAGCAAGGGGATTATCCCTCTGGCATACTTTGAAGGTATAACATTAACAAGGCGAGCATTGATACTGTATGGGAAAATACTGACAAGATTAAGGAACTCATTACTGAAGCTATAACAGTTTCAGCAAAGACCATGTCCCAAGTGCAAAATCTTTGAAAGTAAGATTAAGGAAATGGAACACTTCAGTTATGAGAGATTGAGGATACATGATTACTGTAATACCATCAAGAAAGAGGGATGATAAAGAGGACTGATTTATTTGCTTTAAGGGAATTGTTGGTTACCTTGTGAAAGACAGTTCTTGACAGGTCTGGATACTTTGAGTTGGATCACTGTATTCGTCTGCTTTGACTACATATTATCCTTTTCAGCCTCCTGTACTAGAGTGAAGAATATAGTTTCCCAACAAGAACTAAATTCCTTACATTATACAAAAAATTTTTGTTTTTGTTTAGTAGGCTGGTGCAGATAAACTGGCTGTCAAGGAAATAATTATAACAACCAAACCTGCATGATTCTTCCTATGGTGATTGATTAGTTACATAAATATAGTTCTTGTTATTCTGCCATTTGTGAAGTGTCAAAATATAATGCTCTAGCTGAAACAGTGATGTATGTTTTGTTTTAGAAATTCAGCATGAAATTTGTAAAACACTGTCTTTCTTAATGCTTGAATCTTATTCTTTTATCTTTAATGACTTGGTTTGCTTGTAGGCAGTTAGCAGCTACACTGTGTATTGTGGAAAATTGTTCTGGAAATGTCGTATGTAGTACTATTCATGAGAGTTATTGAGTGGGTGAGAGCAAATAAGGCTGTTCTTCATCTATTCCTGGCAGTACCTCATTAATGCAGGAAATGATGAATAAGCATCAAAGAGAAGCATTATTCATATTTTTACATGTTTTAGTGATGGATTTCAGCATAGGGAATAAATCAGATGCATATTTCTCTTTGAAGCATGAAGTACAAACAAACTGCTTTAGAGTTTTAGATTAGTAATATTGCAGTTAATTTAGGTTTTTTTGTTCTGGCTTAGTGTATAGACTAATGTTTGATAGATTTTGTATATTTTCAGAGTCGTATAAAGAGAATACAACAGACTCTGGTGCGCAGTGAAAACATTCAGCAAAAATTTATTCTGTATAAGCTGTGTAAAGATATGGGACCAATTCCATTAGCTGCAAACAGGTCTGTCTGAGTTTTTAACCCTTGTCTAATTTTTGTGATACTATTTCTTATGTAGACAGATTTTAAGCCTTTTTAGGATAGCAACTTGAACTGTTACACCACATGACTTGATTACAAAGTCATATTAACTGCCATCATGATTTTATTTGCATGTAGTGTTTGTAATTTGAGTAGGAGAGGAAGTACAGATTACTCAGATGCTTACTTATATGTATTAGGTATCCCATTCTGTTAATGTCTAGTTCATACTTGCATGACAAGAGCCTATCAGTCATAAATAGGATATTGTTTTGACCAGTCACATACTATATCCTTTATCAAAGGATAATGTCATTTCTTAGTTTCTAGGCTATGATCAGAACTGCTTTTCCACATCAGTGATGGGTGAGTTAATGTCATTTCTAATCATTTTTGCCCATAACATCACAAACTCCCTTAAGTTGGAAGGATCACACTTGCCTTTGCAACGGAAGTGAGAAGCAGCTTTGTGTGGTAATTGGGTTTTATGCAGTGTAGATACAGTGCAAAGTTAAAAGTGTCTCGAGTGTAATGTCTTATTTTGCAGCAATTTACTGTTGTACACTCAAGTGAGTCTGTTGTTGTTTGCTGATGATACAGCACTAGTGTCAGATTCGAATCAGAAACTGCATAAGTTGGTGACTGAATTTGATAAAGTGTGTGTAAGAAGTAAGTTGAAAGTAAATGTGAATAAAAGCAAGTTTATTATGTTTAGCAGGGTTGCGGGATAAGATATTTGGCATGTGAGTTTGAATAGAGAAATATTGGAGGAAGTGAAGGGTTTTAGATACCTGGGAGCAGACATGGTAGTGAATGGAATCATGGAAGTGGATGTGAGTCATGGGGTGGCAGAGGTTTTGGGACACTGAAGAATGTATGGAAAGAGAGAACATTATGTGGGAGGGCAAAAATGGATATTTTGAAGGAATTCCAACAGTATTATATGGATGTGAGGCATGTGCTGTAGATAAGGCTGTGTGGAGGGCGGATGTGTTGGAAATGAAATGTTTGAGGACAGTGCATGGTATGAGGTGGTTTGATCCAAAATTTGTAGATACTTTCCCTTGTCTCTTCTTTTTCCCTATCTTAATCCTGTTTATATTTCACTTAAGGCCCGGGCTTGATGTGGACTTTTGTCCATGACTGGAGCCTCTGTTGAAAAAAAAAATAAAAAGAGTAAGAGAGGTGTACAGAAATGGTTTGGACATAGGGAGAGAATGAGTGAGGAAAAGTTGACATAAAGCATATATGTTTCAGAAGTGGAGGGAACAAGGAGAATTAGGAAACTACATTGGAGATGGAAAGATGGAGTGAAAAAGACATTGAGCGATCAGGGTCTGAACATGCAGGAGGCTGAAATGCATGCATAGTGTAGAGTGAATTGGAATGATGTGGTATATTTGGGTTGATGTGCTATAAATGGATTGAACCAGTCATGTGAAGTGTCTGGGGTAAACCATGGAAAGGTCTGTGGATCCTTGTTGTGGATAGGGAGATGTGGTTCAGTGCATCACACATGACATCTAAAGGATTGGTGTGAGCAAACATGGCCATTCTTCTTTTATAGGAGCTACCCTGCTAATGTGGGAAATGGCAATCAAATACGAAAAAAAAATTTTAAGCTGATAAAATGGGTCTTATGGATTCTGGAGAATATAGTATATCCACTCTCCTCATTTTTGCCTCCGATGATCCAAAAACGTTTTCTTATTCTCTCTCAAGTTCATCACCCCTCTCTTACCCCATCAGTCTTTTACAACTCTTGCCCATATTCACCTTCTGCCCATATTTTTAAAACATCTTCAACTCCCTAACGTCATACCTTTATTTCTGGTTACAGGATTTTTGTCTCGTACAAAAGGAATTGAACAGTAGTACTAATTATTTTATATTATGAAAACTTCTTTGAGATCACCTTAGAGGAGGCTTTACTTTTCTTTTTAAAGAAACGAATGCTATCTACAGTTTTTCTCCTTTACGAAACAGGATATGCTGTGTATGTAATGGAGGATTCTCAAGCTGTGAATTCACAATCTTTCCAAATGGAGTTATGGCTCACCCCACTTGTGCACCTAACCCCAGTGTGTGTCCTCTCACTGGCACTGTCTTTCAAGTATCCCATGATGATGCAAGGAAGTCAAGGACCAAGAAACAGTACTCGGGATGAAGGAAAAATGTATTAGTTTGTCAATGAACATTTTTTTGTTGGAATGCATTGAGTAACTGCAGTTCATAAATTGTTCAAAGAATGTATTGGGTGATGTAAATTTTATTTATGTAATTTATTCAGGGTTAGTTGTTATTTTGTACATTGTAAATGTAAGTACTTGAGAGATGGAATATTCAAGTAATAATCATGTATGATCTAGTCTTGACTCCAAATAGAATAAGAAGATTATTTTGGATTTATTCAGGTACCCATCACTCACCATAAAAAAGTATTCCATTTAAGAAATGTGAGACTTCAAAACCTGCAGAATCAATGCTACTCCATCATCTTGAGTTATTGCTTAAGGAACAGAAGCAAATGGTTTCAATCCATAGGAGTAAAATGTCCATGATTCCAAAACAGTGCACGGTGAATATTTGTGATAAATCTTGATTACTTTACTCAAGGTACTTGTCTGTCCATTATATGAAGAGATGTAGAATGCATGTGTTGCTGCTGTCTAGTCTTTAGAGAACAGCTGCTTCACTGTAGAGTATGTAAATACTATAAAATATAATAGGATGAAACTTAGAACTTACAGAAAAATGGTATTACTGTTTTAGAATTGAGTGTAATCAAATTTTGGGCTTCAGCTTATTGATAAGGACAATAATGTAATATATATGCAAGTATTTTCAATTTGAGAGTAAAGTTTTGGGTTTGTTTACATTGGAGAAAATAGATAGCTAAGTGACATCAATAAACAGAATTATGTTGTTTGAAAATATTCTAATCCCAAATATTGATGTTTTTTATAAGATGATTTTATTGTAAATAAAATATGATGTATACTTTATAATCTCATTGATTACTTGCAACGAAGCATTCCATATAAACACCTTTGGGTCATTAATACATGGTTATGTCTGATTATGTATATTTTATCACTAACTCCATAACCTTTTACATATATCTATTTGTGTCATCTCTGATGCCTTGTTCCCTTCAGCACCTTAACTTTTTAGGAGGTTGGAGGGTCTCCAGGGTGCCCTATCCTATCACACTTCCCTTCATTGCTCCATACCCCACACAACTTTTGGAGTTGTCTCATGTCCAACAATTTTCCTTATTTTCCCCTCCCTGGATGCTTACTGTTTACCCCTACCCCTAACACTATTTCCTCTTTCCTCACTTTTATATGTTTCCTTTGCCTCCTTAGGATTGTAAGTTTTCTCCACAAAACCAAACCATGTTAAGCTTATGTCTGCACTTCAGCCACTCTTTGACATCACACCCAGTCTTTTGTTCTCCCTGACATCTCATTCCCTTATGCTTCATTATTATTTACTCCATCCCACCTGCTTATGCTGCAAGTACCCTTCAAATAGCTAAAGTCAGTAGTGTGATTCCCGCAATTGTTTTCTCTGTCCCTTAATAATTGTTTTATTTTTACTTTCTTGGTTACATTTTTTCCCTCATAATTATCCCTAAAGATCCAAACGACTTCCTTCACTCATCGTGCTTAGTGGTGCATAAGCACTTATATTCACACACCACATAGGCTGCTTTCATTTTAACCCATATCAGCCTTGAATTCACTGCCTTGAAATTTATTATACAGTCATGGCTAATTCTGCTAACACATATCAGCCTTGAATTTACTGCCTTGAAACCTAATGTACAGTCTCAAAGATTATTCTGCATCAGGAATGCCATCTTATCTTTCTGTTTTGTCCTTTCATTATTGCTAGACTTTGCACCTAAACATTCCTCTTAACCAGAACATCCACCCTCATTTTATCTAACATAGCACCTACGTCTACCTTTTTTTTCACCCTGGTTACAACTATGCACATTCAGACAACTCATCTTGAGCCTTTAAAGAAAATTCCTTGCTTGTTTTTTTCTTTCTTCCTCCCTTTAGAAAGTGATGATACAAGAGGATGGGATGCATTTCCTGGACCCTGCTCCTGCTTCTGTTTGTCACCTTCACTAGCATGCTGGAGATATGTGGGTAAGTTTCTAATTTCCTAATTCCAAGTAGAGGTGTGTAGTTTCTTATTCCCCAATCCCAAGATTAGGGAACTTAATACAACATAAAGATATAATCATAAGTACTTGTCAGAAAGGAATGAAGGTAAAACACACCATAGCTGTTGCTGTGAGAAAAGGGTGACAGGCTTATTTGAGTTGGGGAAGGGCAATAATTCATTTTCATTTCTATCCATTGTAAAAGGTGTACGTGATTCATCAGTTTTATTTTGAGCATTTATTAAATGGTTATAGGGCCTTTGGAAAAACTTCAACCTTTCATAACATAAATGGGAACTAGTTATTGATGATGATAAGTAATATTTACAATTTTGCCTCGATAGAATAATTGGAAAATACAGTTACAGGGTCATATAATTTGCTGTTGTTTATTTATAATTCCACTTCCCCTCCTCTGCAAGCAGATATACATTTTTTAATACTTGATTGCTGTTTCTCATGTTTGTAAGGTTGCACCGGGAACAGATGAAGGAAGGCTGTATTCACTTATAGTATAATTTCTTCCCTGATATATGTTTTTAGCCTTTGGCTAGATTCCAACTCTGTGAGCTTAATTACTATTATGAGAAATATTCTGAGAGAGCAATATGTATGTGAAATTTATAGATATAGAGAAAAGCATATGATTGGGTTAACAGATGCTTTATGGAAAATGCTTTGAATATATGGGATGAGTGGAATGGCACATGGAGTAGTTTTTACCAAGGAAGTAAGGCATGTATGTTATTGGGAAGGAAGGGGATGAGTGGTTCGAGGGTGGGAGTGCTGAGGGTGGTAAATGCAAGTCTTCCAGCAATGGGTGGATTTACAGTATTCTGGGGGTGGAGGGGGCATGGGACATGAATTAGTTGGATTGTAAATGACACAGTACTGGTGACATACTTTAGAAAGTCTGCAAACTGATGACAGACTTTAGGAGTGTAATGGATGAAGGTTTAAGAGTAGAAATGAATAAAATTAAGGTAAAGAGTAGCATAGGGATAAGATAGGATGGTCTGAGTAAGTTTAACCCCTTGACTCTTCTAATCAAACTGGACAACTCCTCCAGACTTAAATTTACCCAAGTCTCATGCTACTGTTTCAAGGATGCCCAACTTGGATGGTTACAGAGGTGGCAGTGTGATAATTTCTCCCGAGTCAGTCGTCCTCCAGGGGTTAAATGGGGAGGACCTGGTGGATGTGAAGTTCATTAGGTACTGGAATACTGCAAAATGTTAGTTGAAAATCAAGGTACAATCTCATATAACAACACAACACATAACCTGTTATAATTGAAATATTTGAAAGAAGAAAATAAAATTTTTGATGTATAAAATATTTTTCCTTTAACAATAAAATCTTTTTTCTTTCATACTTATTTGCTAATTCATGCATGAGTATGGTAGCGTCAGGAAAAGAGGAATGAGCTTCAGAGGAAAAAGGTGCTCAACTGGCTCCTTCATGATATCAAGATATTCCTCATCTTGCATTTTCTAAAGAAGTCATGGTCATGGCATTTCACATCTCACCAATTGGCAATCTGCTTGTAAACAAGTCCAGGCTTCAGCCAATGGTTTGTCTGCACTGTGATTCATTATTTCCTGCCTCTAAGGTAAGTATAAACATTCCAATTTGTCTGTCAAGAATAATGTCAGCGCTCATGGGAATGAAATACAGAAGGCTATGACTTTAGATGCGAGATTATAGGTGCTTTGGAGGTTTGATGCTAGCAAGAGGCCCATGGCTAGAGCCAAGCTCATCACCACATCAAGCTCCCCTTACCCCTGCATCATTTTTGGAAGTGTGTGTCAAGTACAGCCTAGGATTAGTTCTTGCATGTATACAGATATCTTTTGTTGTAGCATCTTATGTATCTCACTCATGGACCTAAACCTAGAGTACTGAAATTGGCAATTAAAGTGAATTTGTTGGAGGTTAAATCATTGAAAAGAGAATAATGAGGCATATCTGTAAATGCTCCATCACTGTCATCCTTGGTAGTGCTATGCACCATTTGTGAATTAGCTCTCCCCTGAAATATTCAAACCAGTCAGAACTTGTTCAAAAATATTTTTGGAGGTATATGTAAATTTTCCACTTTTTCCATCAGTCTTTGCAGAATTTGCTGCAGTCTCATTGCTGTTAAAGGCAAATGCTGACCACTCAATTTTATTTTTGCTTTAAATATCCATTTAGTACTCAAACTAGACTCTGCTGATCCCGTTGGGTTACTATTATCAGTCACCAGATCACCTTGCTCAAGATGCTTAAGCACATACAATTTCACTTCTAAAGACTTTTTTTTTTTTTCTAAAGGCTTTTTCACAAGGGCATGACTAGGGTGAAAATTATGAGGCCAATAACCTGTAGAATGGTAATCATTTCCTAAACCAGTACCTCTTCAGAATCTTTTCTTTTTAAGTTCATCTTAAATTTTTTTGGTTTTCTTATTTTGTATGGGCTTGCATTTCTCTGCCACTTCTGTGGTTCCATCTTGGATGAATTTCCTGGCAAATACCTTACAGACTTGCCAGTATTTCCCCAATTTTTCTATAATTGATTTTCTACTTGCCTCACCTTCCTATTTATCCCACATATCTCATGCCTTATTAGAATTATTTGTAATTACCACTAATCTATTGGGAGTTTAATATTCTGGCTTCTTTTGAATCCATGTAGCTTTCATCCACACTAAAACCATAAGTGACCTGTTTTGTCTCAACACTTTAATGCCAGTCATCTGAACCATATTATGTCTAGATCAATCTGTTCACATGACCCTAGTTTGAAACCGCTTTTTATTCCTCTAGATATCCAGTTTCTTAATATCCAGCTCTGACTGCCTGTAATGAATGATTTCCTTTTTCATTCCTTCATTCCCTCTGTTGTCCCTTACTTTTCCAGCACTTCTTGCTACTAAGGACACTGTTAGCTGAGTAAAGTTTTTATATAAATCTTCCATAATTATTCCTTTGCTCTCTCAAGCAGATTAACATACATTGTACTAATGTTGCCTTACAAAATTTTTCAGCTTCATTCCACTGTCATTATATTACCTTTGTTTCTCGTTTTTCACGTTTATGTTACATTTAAAAGTCAGAGTAGGCAGATCATAGAAACTATAGGAACTGCCATATTGTATTTAACTGTACCAGCATGTAGGAATTACTCCAGTTTATGCCACAGAGTGAAATGAATCACCTCCTCAGTTTTCCTGAAGTACTAAGTAATGGTAATTAAAGAAAAAAAATACAATTATGAAGTTTGTGAAGAGATGGTGTTTCTCATTTCTTTATAAGCTACTTTCTTTTTACACCAAACTGTCTCTGCTACCCACGTGATTTCGTATCAGGAACAAGTGAACAACAGCCTCTCATTAGCACTCATGTCTAAAGTACTGAAATCAGAGCCTGCCATCCACAACAAATCCCCACATGGTTCACTTGACCACTTCATATGACCTGGTTCAGCCAACTGTCAGTACATATCCCAGTATGCCATACTGATCTGGTTTCTCCTCTCCCATGCATGCCTCTTCCCATCCTGAATTTTTAGACCCAAGTAAGGTATCCCAAAACAGTCTCCCCCTCCATTTCTATCCCTTCCCCTGTTCCCCACATCTGACACACACATCCTATCAGTTAGGCAGTCCCCGCTTATCCTTCTACATATCTGGACCATTTAAGCCCACCAGTCTTCTCTTATTACTACACCCCTTACGCTTTCATTATATACGTGATCACCTTGCCTCACCATATAATAATTGTCCTCAGGCACTTCACTTTCCATAAATTTACATCCATTACAACAATGTCCATCTCTAATTTTTTCATACTTTTTCACTTTTTCCTGCATTAGTGAGATAGTACCAAGAACATGCAAAGAGTGGTCTCATTTGCTTACATATATATTGGGGAAGAGCAGTGTGGTTTCAGAAGTGGTAGAGGATGTGTGGATCAGGTGTTTGCTTTGAAGAATGTATGTGAGAAATACTTAGAAAAGCAAATGGATTTGTATGTAGCATTTATGGATCTGGAGAAGGCATATGATAGAGTTGATAGAGATGCTCTGTGGAAGGTATTAAGAATATATGGTGTGGGAGGCAAGTTGTTAGAAGCAGTGAAAAGTTTTTATCGAGGATGTAAGGCATGTGTACGTGTAGGAAGAGAGGAAAGTGATTGGTTCTCAGTGAATGTAGGTTTGCGGCAGGGGTGTGTGATGTCTCCATGGTTGTTTAATTTGTTTATGGATGGGGTTGTTAGGGAGGTAAATGCAAGAGTCTTGGAAAGAGGGGCAAGTATGAAGTCTGGTGGGGATGAGAGAGCTTGGGAAGTGAGTCAGTTGTTGTTTGCTGATGATACAGCGCTGGTGGCGGATTCATGTGAGAAACTGAAGAAGCTGGTGACGGAGTTTGGTAAAGTGTGTGGAAGAAGAAAGTTAAGAGTAAATGTGAATAAGAGCAAGGTTATTAGGTACAGTAGGGTTGAGGGTCAAGTCAATTGGGAGGTGAGTTTGAATGGAGAAAAACTGGAGGAAGTGAAGTGTTTTAGATATCTGGGAGTGGATCTGTCAGCGGATGGAACCATGGAAGCGGAAGTGGATCATAGGGTGGGGGAGGGGGCGAAAATTTTGGGAGCCTTGAAAAATGTGTGGAAGTCGAGAACATTATCCCGGAAAGCAAAAATGGGTATGTTTGAAGGAATAGTAGTTCCAATAATGTTGTATGGTTGCGAGGCGTGGGCTATGGATAGAGTTGTGCGCAGGAGGATGGATGTGCTGGAAATGAGATGTTTGAGGACAATGTGTGGTGTGAGGTGGTTTGATCGAGTAAGTAACGTAAGGGTAAGAGAGATGTGTGGAAATAAAAAGAGCGTGGTTGAGAGAGCAGAAGAGGGTGTTTTGAAATGGTTTGGGCACATGGAGAGAATGAGTGAGGAAAGATTGACCAAGAGGATATATGTGTCGGAGGTGGAGGGAACGAGGAGAAGAGGGAGACCAAATTGGAGGTGGAAAGATGGAGTGAAAAGGATTTTGTGTGATCGGGGCCTGAACATGCAGGAGGGTGAAAGGAGGGCAAGGAATAGAGTGAATTGTAGCGATGTGGTATACAGGGGTTGACGTGCTGTCAGTGGATTGAATCATGGCATGTGAAGCGTCCGGGGTAAACCAAGGAAAGCTGTGTAGGTATGTATATTTGCGTGTGTGGACGTGTGTATGTACATGTGTATGGGGGGGGCTGGGCCATTTCTTTCGTCTGTTTCCTTGCGCTACCTCGCAAACGCGGGAGACAGCGACAAAGTATAAAAAAAAAAAAAAAAAATATATAAATGACTAAAAGGTAAGGAAATATTCCTGTGGACAGTATACATTGACTTATGATGGGCTTTGGGACATTAGTTCCATTGCTCCAAAGGTGAAAAACAAAACAAGCAGTATTATTCCTCTCTGATAACTGTGATTGACTGGCCTATATGAGATGGGCTACTTGGTTAGGTGGATACTGCACTAGAATTGACCATGTTTGTTAAATTTACATGGTAAATCCAATTGCTCTGAAAGAAACATGATACTCTTGTACCACTCTTTAGAAGAAATCGTCAATGTTTGTATAAAGTTATCTTTTAGAGAAAGAACATAAGGAACAAAAACTTATAATAAAACACATTAAAGTACACGGAGTTTATTGTGTGTATTTTATAAAAAGAAATCCTTCCAGGTCTCAAAACAGCATGATTGTACGACAGTGTCCAATAAATACCAAATTTAGGAATGTATATATAATGAAAATAACTCCATCATATACATAAAATCTTGTTTAATCTGTCTAAAGCAATGTCTTGAGACAAAAGAATGCATGAATAAGTTAACATTTTTTTTAAATAGAAAATTCTAAAAACTGATGATGAACTAAATGAAAACAAAGGACATTTTTTTTTTTTATAAATATTTTACAGGACACACCTATACACTTTACTTACAAAACATTACCTACTACAACCAAATCCAAGTATCATAGTTCTATGTGGTGTTTATGACTAGAAGACTCTGAAAAATAAAATGAAAATGTGAAACAGAAAAATATAAAAACATATCTAATAATTATACTTTTAAAATATGTCAAAGGTGAGTAGCAGAACCATGTCTCATGTGAGCGGGTCTATGGAGATTCTGCAATTCAAATTTGAAGAAGATTTTGAGCGACTGGGGCCTGAACATACAGGAAGGTGAAAGGCGTGCAAGGAATAGAGTGAATTGGAACTATGTGGTATACCGGGGTCGACGTGCTGTCATTGTACTAAACAAGGGCATGTGAAGTGTCTGGGGTAAAACATGGAGAGTTTTGTGGGGCCTGGATATGGAAAGGGAGCTGTGGTTTTGGTGCATTATACATGACAGCTAGTCTGAGTGTGGACGAATGTGGCTTCTGTTGTCCTTTCCTAGCGTGCACGCTGGGGGAGGGGATGTCGTTTCATGTGTGGCAAGGTGGCAGCAGGAATGGATGGAGGTAGCATGTATGAATATGTGTATATATGTATGTGTATGTGGGTGGGTTGGGCCATTCTTTCGTCTGTTTCCTTGCGTTACCTACCAAACGCAGGAGACAGCGACAAAGTATAATAAATATAAATAAAAAATTCACCATTCTGGAGGAAATTCAGTTTTCACATGTAGGGATTAGTAACACATTTCAGCAATGAACACAATGATGGATCACTGAGTGTTTTTTCAAAATTGTCTATATTTTTCTAGTTCTGATGACATCTAATACAACCAAGCACCAGAAAACTCTCCAACAGTACTGATGTTCATACAAATAATTTCTTCATCTCACAGATAACACCAGCTCACTTCGTCATGACACAATTTTAAAGGTGCCAAACATTTTACTTGTTCCCCAATGCACTCACTGTCCTTCAAAATTGTCTTCACTAATGAGGAAACCAGCCTTAACTCATGCAAGATGGAAATGTGTCTTTAACCACCTTTGTGCTGTATAATTTCCTTTTTCATCTCTAAATAAATAATTTTACATTTTCCAGTCATTATGAGTAGGACAATTGGATATTTACAATAAATTCACCAAAAGTTCCAGAACAATACGGTAGAGATGCACAAGGGACCACTGCAACAGTGGCACTGTTTATGAGGAAGAAGCTATGCACTGAATGCATCCTTCCCATGTATTCTTCTGAGTATGCAACTTGCATTTCCATAACTAACAAATTTTTTGCTGTCTTGAAAAATTAATTTATGCGAGTTATGGGAAACTTAGTGTAAAGTCGGATTTGTGCCAGTCAAGTCTTCCATAAATTGGGGAGCCACTGTACATAAACTAGAAAATTATGTTCTAGTTAATCATAACACTACAAGCTCATGGAGATACTTTCAAGCGTACTTAAGAATAACTGGCACTTAAGAGTATACAGTAATTATAAGGACTGCTGCAGTGAAAGGGTTGAAGCAAAAACCTTGTCCATGTACCCTCAACATCTGAAGCTACTTGCTTCTCACTATTCAAATGTCCTCTCAATCACCACTCTTCCACATATCTCACCAGTTATACTTTATAATACAACCACTCCCTTCTGTCCCTCTTGCCTTTATATACCAGCATACAGTACATTCAGCCACTTCTCTGCAGTACATAACAATGCCAAGTGGCCTGATTAATCAATTAAACAACCACTGTCACTCCTTTTCTTAAGAGTATCAACTGCTTTCCCACACACACACACACACATTGCCATATTTTATCTTAAAGACTTCCTAATCCAACCTCCTCACTGTTGCCTGCATCTGTTCTCACAATATTCACTTCCTCTTAAAAACAATATCATATTTGCTCTTCAGTTCATCTACACTCTCATCTCATCTTTCATCTTCCTTACTTCTCCAGAGTTTGTACCTTTCTCTTGTAAACTTTCCAACTGTGTACATTCCTTTCCATGCTCCTCACTTCTCTCTTTCACCATTAATTCTCATACATCCATATTTCCATCTTTTGCATGCTACTCACTTTACTCTTATAAGTAAGCACTGCTTCTCTAAATACCTTCCATTCCTTTCATTTACTCGCATCCTATGCCATTCTTCACTCAATCTCTCAACATCTCAGCACAAAAGCCTTTTTCAAGCGTGCTCACAATATCATATAAATCTGAACTCCTCATCATTCAGTTTGCCCTGATTAATATGCAAATTTATGCCCCAATATCTAATCATTTCCCTACCCCCACTGGAGGTACTTACAGCATCAGTATGAAGTTTTATCATACTAACAAGAAAGTGTCCCCACACAAACAAATGGGGGAGTGATAATGTCCTGCACACACTAAATGTAGTGGGAGAAAAAACCAAAGTAGGCTTGAAAGTCAAGTAAAGGGGAACAAGATTAATACCATAACAATGAACCATGTCTTACAAGGAAAGATTAGAGGTACTCCAGCTAATCTTTCCATAGTGTGGGGGGCTCCAGAATGATAGTTTTAAAGATACAAGCTTCATTTAATGATAAAAATACAAACATTCTACTCAAAGCATACTATGAACCTGTAACAAAAACTAAAGGGCAAAAGCTTAAGGAAAAAGATTTGTCACCTATGTATGGAAAAACTTCTTTTCATAGTTAATGTATCTCTTGTTATAAGAAGAAATGACTTTAGAGACTGTATCTAGTAAAATGCTTTTATATAAAATTCTACAGAAACATTCTTACCTTCTGAATGCAGCGTTTTGTTCTGCTTAAATCCTTGCATCACAGCCTTAATTTCTCCGTCATATGTGGTCCATTCGGAGATGATTCTCTGGGCAGCGTCCAATTTGGCTTCCTTAGTCATGGGATTGTTACACTGAAAATATACAATGTATTTGCTTTGTTGCACTTTGAACAATTACCATTGCATTCTATATGTATCCTTTACCTTGTGCAAATCATTCCTGTTTATTCTGTCTATCTATATAGCTGAAGCCTGTTCCCAACTGTAACTCTCTCAAAGGGGTGGCCATGTCAACAGAGTCTCCATGAGTTGTGCCTCACCCTTAACAGACCACTGGAAGAGGGCAACTCTAGCACAGTGTTTGCAAAGGCTCCTACTTGATGTTCCTATCCACTCCTACCTAATGTTCCTATCCACTACTTCTACCTATTGTTTCAACCTAATGCTCCTACATAAATGTTCCTATCTACTACTTCTATCTACTGCTCCTACCATTTTGCCAAAAGGCACATAGTGCTCATGGCAGGAAAATCTAGAGTTACAAAGAATGAGCTCTGAGTCAAGTGTTGAAAAGTGTTGTGTGTGACAAGGAGAGATTGTATGTTCAGGGAAAGAATGTCAGTAGTCCACGTGTAGGTGAGGCTGAAAAAAACCCCAGAAAAATGCAACTTGACAACCAGTGATGGCCCACAAAGTCGTCACTAAACCTCCTGATATCCAAGCAGGCAATACTGGTAATATACCTCCCTGACAATGGCTGCTTGTTAATTACTATCCCCTGTTTCTTATTTTGATCACATTCTGTTACAATAACTTTGCTTACTCTGGTGTCATCAGAAATAAAGACAGACTGAGGATGTGTGGATCAGGTGTTTGCTTTGAAAAATGTATGTGAGAAATACTTGGAAAAGAAAAGCAAATGGATTTGTATGTAGCATTTATGGATCTGGAGAAGGCATATGATAGAAATGATAGAGATGCTCTGTGGAAGGTATTAAGAATATATGGTGTGGGAAGCAAGTTAGAAGTAGTGAAAAGTTTTTATGGAGGATGTAAGGCATGTGTACATGTAGGGAAGAGAGGAAAGTGATTGTTCTCAGTGAATGTTGGTTTGCGGCAGGGGTGTGTGATGTCTCCCATGGTTGTTTAATTTGTTTATGGATGGGGTTGTTAGGGAGGTGAGTGCAAGAGTTTTGGAAAGAGGGGCAAGTATGCAGTCTGTTGTGGATGAGGCAGCTTGGGAAGCGAGTCAGTTGTTGTTCGCTGATGATACAGCGCTGGTGGCTGATTCGGGTGAGAAACTGCAGAAGCTGGTGACTGAGTTTGGTAAATTGTGTGAAAGAAGAAAGCTGAGAGTAAATGTGAATAAGAGCAAGGTTATTAGGTACAGTAGGGTTGAGGGAAAAGTCATTTGGGAGGTAAGTTTGAATGGAGAAAAACTGGAGGAAAAGAAGTGTTTTAGATCTCTGGGAGTGAATGTGGCAGCGGATGGAACCATGAAGCGGAAGTGAACCATAGGGTGGGGGAGGGGGCGAAAGTTCTGGGAGCATTGAAAAATGTGTGAAGTGGAGAACGTTGTCTTGGAAAGCAAAAATGGGTATGTTTGAAGGAATAGTGGTTCCAACAATGTTATATGGTTGCAAGACGTGGGCTATAGATAGAGTTGTGTGGAGAAGGGTGGATGTGCTGGAAATGAGATGTTTGAGGACAGTATGTGTTGTGAGGTAGTTTGATCAAGTAAGTTATGAAAGGGTAAGAGAGATGTGTGGTAGTAAAAAGAGTGTGGTTAAGAGAGCAGAAGAGGGTGTTTTGAGATGGTTTGGTCACATGGAGAGAATGAGTGAGGAAAGATTGACAAAGAGGATATATGTGTCAGAGGTGGAGGGAACGAGAAGTGGGAGACCAAATTGGAGGTGGAAAGATGAAGTGAAAAAGATTTTGAGTGACTGGGGCCTGAACATGCAGAAGGGTGAAAGGTATGCATGGAATAAAGTGAATTGGAATGATGTGGTATACCGGGGTCAATGTGGTGTCAATGGATTGAACCAGGGCATGTGAAGCATCTGGGGTAAACCATGGAAAGTTTTGTGGGGCCTGGCTGTGGAAAGGGAGCTGTGGTTTCAATGCATTATACATGACAGCTAGAGACTGAGAGTGAACGAATGGGGCCCTTGTTGTCTTTTCCTAGCGCTACCTCGCGCACATGCGGGGGGATGGGGTTTTTCATTTCATGTGTGGCGGGGTGGCGACGGGAATGAATAGGGGCAGATAGTATGAATTATGTACGTGTATATATGTATGTCTGTGTGTGTATATGAATGTATACACTGAGATGTATAGGTATGTATATGTGCATGTGTGGACGTGTATGTATATACATGTGTATGTGGGTGGGTTGGGCCATTCTTTCGACTGTTTCCTTGCGCTACCTTGCTAACGCGGGAGATAGCGACAAAGTATGATAAATAAATATAAATATATATATTGTACATATGTCCTCTGTTCTTGACGCTACCTCGCTAAAACGGAAATGGCGAATATGTATGGAAAAAAATTTTCACATGCATAAGTTCAGTCCATTGACAGCACATTGATGCCGATATACCACATCGTTCCAATTACACACCTCTCCCCAATCACTCAAAATCTTTTTCACTAATTCTCTCCACATGTTCAAACCATTTCAGCACACTTTAAGCTTAAGCTCTCTCAACGACACACTTTCTATTAACACATCTCTCTTAACCTTTCATTATCATACTTTTCTGCTGTTTCCTAAGTTAGCGAGGAGTACCAGGAACATATGAAGAAAGGCCTCATTTGTTCATAACCATTCTCTAGCTGTCATGTGTATTGCACCAAAACCACAGCCCCTTATCCACAACCAGGCCCCACAAACCTTTCTGTGGTTTTTCCCAGCTGCTTCACAATACCCTGGGTATGTCCACTGATAGGACATTGCCCAATGTATACCACAACACCCTAATTCATTCTATCCTGTGCATGCCTTTCATCCTTGTACATGTTCAGGCCCAAGCACTTAAAATCATTTTCATTCCATCCTAACATCTCCAATTTAGTTTCCCCCCTTTCCCCTTCTGATAGAAATATTCTCTTTGTCAATCTCTCCTCACTCATTCCCTCCAACTGTCTTCATCATTTCAGCACAATCTCTGGTTCTCTCAATGACTCTTCATCTTGTAAATACATTTCTTTTTCTTTCATACCTGTTCCCCACTTCCCACATCAGTGCTAGAGACAGACAGAGGAATGGACTTATTTGCTACATCCACTCTCTAGCTTTCATGTATAATGATTTTTTTTTTTCCATACAAGTTCACTATTTCCTGTGTGAATGCAGTAGCGTTCAGGACAAATGACTGAGTCTTTGGCTCCCTCAGTTCCATCTTTTGGAAAGTAATGCTGAAGGGAAAGATTTCCAGCCCTACACTCCCATCCCTCTTAGTTGCCTTCTATGACATGCAGGAGAGAGGGAGTGTGTAATTAAAATCAATATTAAATTGTTTTCATAAATATTATTTTCTGCAATTCAATAAATTCTGAACTGTTCACTTTATACATCTGACTGCTGAATATTAACCTACACTGAAGGAAAATCAGTTCTTTAAAAAATAAGAAATAAGTATAAATACAATGCATTTATATATCCGGCTCACCAAGTCAATAATCTTCGCAGTCTTCTTCGATATGTCATCACACCAAGTTTCACACCAGAGCCAATCTTGTGGGAGAGACTTTATGCGCACTTGATGTACCATGTTGTTCGGAAGGTCCTGAAATATACACAAGTTGACTTGCACAGTTCCAACAATCATTTCGCTATACTACATGTAGAGTGTAAGAATTATAAAAAGCAAAAATAATTGAGGAAAGAACCTTGAAAAAAGGACTAAAGAATAAAAACAATGAAAAATCATAAAATTATTACATCAAACAGTAAAGAGAAAACCTTGATGTAGGCATATATATGCAATCTTTTCATCCTCAGTTCCCAAAATATGAGTCTATCTCATCTAGGTAACTTGGCGCAACCTAGACGGTGCCTCAGAAAGAGCTATAATTGAAGGTTCTTCCCAAGAAATGATCAATCTAGGGAGGAAAACAAAGTAGAGTAAGATATTTGTAGAAAACCTGAATAATACTGAAATAGACTGATAAGAAAGATTTTTCAATTTAAAACACCTACCCAGACCTTGAAGCCATATGGCTCATGAGATACATTTTGTTCCCACTTACTAATGATTAAGCATCCTAAAGTTATTAACAAACTGTAACTTTAGTTGATGGTGCACACGCCATACACGGCAACTAATCAAGTATATAATTCATAGATATAATTACACAGCACTAATCATAACAATCAATACCTACATACTTTAACTAGCCCCTCAGATCCTCTCCCAACTGCAGAACCTGACCAACATACCCAACACCTGTCTATGCAGAGATTTCACTGCTCCCAATCTACAAAGTTCCACAGATGCACCCAAGATCCCTGATGTGAATTACTAATAATCAACTGTAACCTTTTGACATCCTTAACTTACAAGACCTATCAAATATGATTTCAATCTCACCTGAGTTGTTACACAATAAAAACTCCCTCTGACCACATTCCCATTCTGATAACTCTGCACCTGCCCCAACCAACTCACAAAGCCATCAAAAAAGCATTCATAAACAACAGGAAAGTTGACCATCTGCATTCATAAGTACATGGAATCTAAGCTCCCAAAACTTCACACTATAGGTGGTATCTCACCTCTAAATCATGCCATCTGACATTAAATCATATCATGACCAACAAGAAAAATAACCCAAACTTCCCACAAGTCCAGACTACAGGAACTTAAGAAACCAGTCAAACAAAATCACTGACCATCAACAGAAATCAAAGAACAAATACAAACTCTTAACTAGACCATCACTAACCAAATCACTGAAATGATAATATCAAACTAGAACCCTTCCTCAAAACAATGAACCATTTCAGCAAAGCCTTTCCAGCTC
This sequence comes from Panulirus ornatus, assembly GCF_036320965.1. Lineage (NCBI taxonomy): Eukaryota > Metazoa > Arthropoda > Malacostraca > Decapoda > Palinuridae > Panulirus > Panulirus ornatus. Next base: position 33,468,600 of record NC_092278.1, read on the forward strand.
TCTCAACCATACTCTTCTTATTATCACATCTCTCTCACCCTATCATTTCTTTAGGTCAACTCTCCTCTCGTCCCATACCATCCTCAAGCATTAAATTTTCAACACTTCCATCCTCTGCCAGACTGATTAATTAAAGGCCTATGCCTCACATCCATACAAACTGTTGGAACTATCACTCACCCTATGGCTTACTTCAGCTCCCATGCTTTCATCCACTGCCATGTCTAGTCCCAGGTATCCAAAAACACCCCACTTCCTCTGGTTTCTCTCCATTCAGACTCACACTTCAACCAATCTCTCTACCCACTGCCACACTTAATAACCTTACTTTTATCAACATAATTTTCTCCTTTCACACACACTACCACTCTGAAACCAAATTCACCAGTTACTCAACCAAATCTTTCACCTGAGGTATTCCAAGCCCTATCCCCTACCATTTCGAAATTCATATAATAATGGGATTCAGCATACTAATTAAGATGAAATAAAAGAACTCACCTGATCTAAGTTGGAGAGCGAGTTTGGATCCTGTGATAAGCCCTGATATTGACCTCTAAGCCTATCCCCAGCAGCAATACGACGAAATTTCTTTAAGTCTACCACAAAAAGAGCTGAAATGTGGTATTTCCGTCCTGCTAAGTGATTTCTCCAATATCCTTGTTTCCAAAACCTGTAAGAAACAGTTAACAATATATCAGTAACTGAATATCATTTCAGCAGTTCTTTTGATGGCCCAACTAAAAGACCAGCTGGCAAAGGGCATAATACTCTATGCCAAGTTTATGATCTGCCTTACAAGACTGATACTGATGTTCATAGATGGTAGAATTTCCCCATCTCTCCCTTCTTGTAAACCTAGTGATGCCAAAGACTTACCTAACACCTGATGGTCTATATGTGCTAATCAGATCAGGCTTTTCATCAATAGTGTTTTGCTGTTGAATAATTTTGTCACAAAAAAATCCTGTACAAATGGCTGCTGCTACTGAAGCCTCAATGAAGCCTCAAATACTTTTGCAGCTGCAAACAAGAATGAACAACTTTAGACTTACATAATCATAATTGTAATGCCATATCATGGATAATCTACAAAGCAAACACATTAAGTATAAAAAATGATTCTGCTTATCGTTTTTACCATTATGTGAGGCACCACAGTTTAACCTCACGCTAAATGCATACCTTTATGGCCATAGTTATGATTGTCTGGCTAGTGCAATTCTGCAGTAAGGTGTATAAACTTTCTCTAAGTATCTCTAAGTATCTGACTTTTATATGCCAGAATCAAACTATTTATACTAAAGTTTAGATAGCCATGCCTTAACCTTCTGGGAAATGTTGAGCATATAAAATTCCAGAGGAGTTAAAATAATCTTACCTAAATCCTTCAATCTCTTTACGAGACTCACAGAAGGGCACAAAACCATATGGAGCTCCATCAAGATCCTCGCTATTCAAATCTTTGATATCAGCTCGCACAACCTGCAGAAATTAAAGCTCATAATTATTCTATTTCTTGTGCTACCCCGCTAAAGCAGGAGACAGCGACAAAGCAAAATAAATAAATGAATAATAAATAAATCTCCCCTACCCTTTCATTACTTACTAGATCAAACCACCTCACACCAAAAATTGTCCTCAAACATTTATGCATGTGGATCTGTGGCATGGGTGTGTCATGTCACTATGGATGTTTACTGTACTGCCAATTGGTTGAACTACGGTATATAAAATGGTCTGGGCCAGGGATAGGTCTGTGCCACCAATCAATAACACAAAATCACCCCTTTTACTTTGCTATATTTCATCTTATACAAGGGTTTTGCCACCTCTTCTAAAACATGAAACCCCTTACTGTAAAATACCTTTCCCACAATGCACACAAATACACATACTTATGCACCCATACACACCTATACAAAAACCATATCTGTCATAATACCTACTTAAAAAAAAGTCAGAATACATTCCAAAGAGGTTTTACTGTACTTCTAACAGAAGATATTCATTCCGTAAGTCATCTATCCAACAAACATTTTATCATGTTTACCTGATCAGCATCGACAAAGATGATCTTTTTAATGTCCAACGGAAAGAGAACATCAAGGAAAAGGATCTTGTATCCCCATATTATCCTTTGCTTCTCAGTCTGCTGATGCAACCATCTTGGCCATTTGTACTGGACAAGCTCATATTCAAAGCCATATTCTTTTGCCAACAATGGTAATGCATCCTAGACAAAAACAAAATACAGAAAGGAGACAATAACCAAAATATTGTATGTCAGGACATATATCTCACAAAGAAATAAAGTTTTACAAAAGAGATCTCAAGAACCAAATATTAGCATTTCATATTCTGAGATAGAATTTACAATCAAAGAAATATATATCTGCATATGAAGAACTGATCAGTCACTTTATACAAAGCACATCACATGATTTCACTATCTATATACTTATATTTCTCAATGCCAGTTCCAGTGATTTCATAAAAAGTTTTTTAATCAAATTTGATTCAATGATTCTTTTCTATATAATTACCTTAAAAGTTGGAGAAAGGAAATTTTTTAGAAACCAAAACTTGACTGGAGTTTCCGTATGACGTAGAACGGACACCATCATGATGCGCAGGAACCGCTCATACAAATGCCCTGAGGCTACAGAGAAAATGTTCACCGTTTCATCCTCATCATCTTCTGTTTTACCTGAACTAAAGGTGCTGTAACAGTTTCAAAAACTTTGCATTAAAAGATAGTAACACATGCACAGTGACATAATCTATAATATAACATATTATCTTAGAATAAAATACCTTCAAAAAAGTCAAACATGACTGACATAAAGTTTATTTCAAACTTCTGATAAATTCTATTTCCTTCTGCAATCTTTCTTATATTTTCTTATGCCTATCACATCAGATGAAAAAAAAAAAAAAGCAGAAACAATTATAGATTCATTCTTCATTTTGTCCATCCTCCAAACTCCAACCATACTACTAAAATTAACCATCTCTCTTGCTCTCATTTTTCTTTCTACATAAGCTAACTAATTTAAACTAGGGTTTCACAGCAATACAGTAGCACTATAGCACTCTCTATAGTTAAATAATTTCCATTCATTAGAGCTTTCTGTGATATCCTTTTAATTTTTCTCTCTGGTATGACTCTATTTTCAATTTCTGCATTCATACTATTATGATTCTATCCTTACTAAGCTTTACTTTTAAATATCTAAACACATCCACAGTTTACAGTTTTTCTACAAGTAAATTAATCTTATAATTTCACCTTCCTTCCTTTCAAAGGTTAGCATACTTACTTTAATTTACATTCACCATCAGCATCCTCCTCCTATATAATCATCAGACTGGGCCACCACTCTAAACAGTTCTTACTCTAATCCAGCTAAAATCACTGCATCACCTGCATTTAACATATGAGGGCTCAGTGATCCTGACTATGACACATTCACAGGCCATCTAGGGTCAGGTGCATAGGTTCAAATCTGGTGAGGCAGTGGTCCACAGTCAACCCAGCCATTCATCCATCCCAAAGGGGTTGGTCAATAAAATGGGTACCTGGCTCAGGTTAGGGTAAATATATGTATATTCAATGTTAATGAGATGGCCTTGATTATGGCCTCAGTTGCCCATATCCTCTATTTTAAAAAAAAAATCCATTTTGCTGTAGCTATATATCACATTGCTTTCACCTCTCATTCTCTTCTCATGCAATGCCCCATCCATAACCACTGTGGTATTACACACCTTTGATGCATTTCCAAATTGATCTCAACCACTCACAAATTCCATTATAAATGCTCTTAAGAACATTCAGACAACTTCCATACAAACCATTGAGCAAATGAATCAAAGAATACAAAATATATGATATGAATTGTGTCTAAAATATGTTTTGTGTGTTCTGAAAGATGGAATAAATCAATGAATACACAATACACAATGTAAATTGTGTATTAATTAATTCACATTCACATCGCATCAATTCACATTTCATGTGCTCTGGCATAACATCTGTATCATCTTTCATATTGAACAATAATTTCCCCAATGTAACTCATCTAGAAAAAGGAATTTTAATACACATAGATCATGAAATTTCTAACACCTACAGTGCTCCTCGACATTCATGGTTATGAGCTGACTGCAATATGTTAATAATTACATGGAACATGTTGAATCTTTGGTAATGTTCTGATTTTTACTATCATCTTTATCATTAATATCATCATAATTATCACTCATTACTATAATCAGTACTCAAATATTATTTCAGTATTATCATCATCTTATAATCCTAAGTAACATTTCTAAAGTGGTTTCTGTAGCTTCAAGGTTGTGCTATACTACAATCTGCTGCAGATTTGGAGTGAAAAGTCCTTTGATGAGATTGTACTCCAATGATACAACCTTGACAAAATAGACTTTTCACTTAACATATACAAAAGCATATATACCATCTAAAGACTCTACACTTCATCATTTCTTAACTGAAATATGAAAAGGATGGAGAGACAGAGAAATAAGAAAAAGGATAAACAATCTATATATGAGTTTTGGTGGGAGCAGGAAATATGTTGTTTTACAAGGGGCAGGATGTAGCTGTTGGGAGAGATAAGGGAAGCTAAATAGTTGCAAAGCTCAGCAATGTTGGGAAAGAAACATACATCACAATGGCCCACCCTTGAATTGCCAACAACCACATATGTTTCATGTGATGCAACTGTTGGCTCTGTATCACATGGTCTACTATAAGGGTATGCTTCCAAACAAACTGAAATCAATAAACTAGAAAGAATCTAGAAAGCTTCACAAGGAAAAGCACAAAAACAGAACAACTGATAATCATAAAATATTTGAAGAGTTCATGCTTTCTAGCCTTGAAAGACAATAACAAAGATACATGACAGACTATGCATAGCAACAGAATGAAGAAATTAGTGGCAATATGCAAGAACTAAAGACATCTCAACAAAGAAACAATAATCTAGTTTCCAATAATCCTATGGAATATGTTTTAAAGATTTAAGAAGGTACAAAAGGGCCCAGCCAAAAAGATGTTAAGACGAACATTCTGTGAACTGAAATTGAATAAACCTATGGAATTACCACAGAAGGCCATAAAAGAAGGCTGGGAGGTTTATCATGAACTGCCTCACAAGAACCTAAGGTAATATTATGCAATGTGTGTAGTGGCAGAGAACAGCAGCACTGTTAACAAAGCAAGGTATGTAGTGAGCATTATGTGCTAAACTTGCCTAACAAAATCTCATCTAAGGTGGGTCAGCAGAAAACAAAAATGTTGCAAAACAAATAAGATACATGGCAATCACTATGGACTAGCCCCATCTCATAAAGACTCTCATCATAGTCTATCTATCTATATCTCTGATGCCTGTTCTAATTGGAGCTCCCTCAAAGGGGTAGCCATGGCAACTGTCTCCATAACTAAAGAGCTCCAGAGCTGCTTCTTAGCCTTTAGTGTCTCATCCTAAACAGGCCACTGGCAGAGGGCAAGTCTAGTGCAGTGTTTGCAGAGGTTCCTACTTAATGTTCATAATGACTACTTCTATCTGATGCTCCTACCCACTAATTCTACCAAATGTTTCTACCTTATAATCCTGCCTAAATGTTCTTCCCTACTATTCTCCCTACTGCTCCTACCATTTTGCCAAAAGGCAGGGCTAGTGCATAGTGCTCATCATAGGAAAATCTAGAGTTATGAAGAATGAGCTGTACGAGTCAAGTGTTACATATGACAAGGAGAGACTGTATGTTGTGAACAGAATGCCAGCAGTCCACATGTTCGTAAGGCAGAAATAAAAGACAGATACCTGGGTCAGCAGAGTGCAACTTGACAACCACTAAAGTGCTGGCTCACAAAGCAAGTGTCACGAACCCTCCTGATACCTAGACGGGTAGTACTGGTAATATACCTCCCTGGTTGTTAGCTGTCTACAACTACTACCTAAGTAATGTGAATATGAAATCTCTCTCTCTCTCTCTCTCTCTCTCTCTCTCTCTCTCTCTCTCTCTCTCTCTCTCTCTCTCTCTGTTCTAACACCTATTTTGTGAGCCTATACATTAAACTACTTCTGTCTATAAGCATTTCAAATGCACTGTTCTTAAAAAAAACATTCTATAAAAGAAATATGATATTTCACTTCAAAAAAGAATGAAGCTCTAAACAAATTCATAATCATGCACAAAAATATCTTATACCTGAGCCAATGAGTCTTAGCAAGAGAAAAACCCTCCTTAAACAGGACACGCCACTCTTCAACTATGGGCCCCACAATAGGCATGCTTGTAAAACAAAACAAAAAGTAAATTATGCTAACTTGGTTGTTCCCATTCATACAGGTGTATTGTATGAATCAAGTAAATCAAATTTCATTGCATTAATACTTGCATTAAACTGATACTGGCAAACAAATATCTATAATGAAATTAAACAAAAAATGAAATGCTCATTAGTAACATACATATCAACATATACATATACAGAGGGCAAAGTGTTGTCAATGGGCTGAGCCAAGGCATATGAAGAGGTCAAGAAAAAGTACAGAATGGTTAAGATAAACAAAAAGAAACTAAGAGGATATATATATATATATACATATATATATATATATATATATATATATATATATATATATATATATATATACATATATATATGTTTATAGTTGTGTTACTGGAGTGATAGTTTTCATACATGGTGTTTTGACAAGAAAATAGTGAAATTGGAGAAAAATGTAGCTTAGACATTGAAGCTTATTGATACAGTGGTTAAATGGATGAGAACTGCTATTGACGTTTGTGTAAATAAATTATACATTTCCTTTTTCCATAGCCAGAGGTTGAACCATTATGTGACATTCATTTTTTCATTCATTTCAAGCTAGAAGTTTCAGTTTTCTAAATTGTTTCTTACATTTTTCATATGTATATATATATGTATGTGTGTGTGTGTGTGTGTGTGTATATGTGCGTATGTATGTGTATGTGTGTGTATGTGTATATGTATATATATATGTATATTATCCCTGGGGATAGGGGTGAAAGAATACTTCCCACGTATTCCTCGCGTGTCGTAGAAAGCGACTAGAGGGGACGGGAGCGGGGGGCCAGAAATCCTCCCCTCCTTGTATTAACTTTCTAAAATGGGAAACAGAAGAAGGAGTCACGCGGGGAGTGCTCATCCTCCTCGAAGGCTCAGAGTGGGGTGTCTAAATGTGTGTGGATGTAACCAAGATGTGAAAAAAGGAGAGATAGGTAGTATGTTTGAGGAAAGGAACCTGGATGTTTTGGCTCTGAGTGAAACGAAGCTCAAGGGTAAAGGGGAAGAGTGGTTTGGGAATGTCTGGGGAGTAAAGTCAGGGGTTAGTGAGAGGACAAGAGCAAGGGAAGGAGTAGCAATACTCCTGAAACAGGAGTTGTGGGAGTATGTGATAGAATGTAAGAAAGTAAATTCTCGATTGATATGGGTAAAACTGAAAGTTGATGGAGAGAGGTGGGTGATTATTGGTGCATATGCACCCGGGCATGAGAAGAAAGATCATGAGAGGCAAGTGTTTTGGGAGCAGCTGAATGAGTGTGTTAGTGGTTTTGATGCACGAGACCGGGTTATAGTGATGGGTGATTTGAATGCAAAGGTGAGTAATGTGGCAGTTGAGGGAATAATTGGTATACATGGGGTGTTCAGTGTTGTAAATGGAAATGGTGAAGAGCTTGTAGATTTATGTGCTGAAAAAGGACTGATGATTGGGAATACCTGGTTTAAAAAGCGCGATATACATAAGTATACTTATGTAAGTAGGAGAGATGGCCAGAGAGCATTATTGGATTACGTGTTAATTGACAGGCGTGCGAAAGAGAGACTTTTGGATGTTAATGTGCTGAGAGGTGCAACTGGAGGGATGTCTGATCATTATCTTGTGGAGGCTAAGGTGAAGATTTGTATGGGCTTTTCGGAAAAGAAGAGTGAATGTTGGGGTGAAGAGGGTGGTGAGAGTAAGTGAGCTTGGGAAGGAGACCTGTGTGAGGAAGTACCAGGAGAGACTGAGTACAGAATGGAAAAAGGTGAGAGCAATGGAAGTAAGGGGAGTGGGGGAGGAATGGGATGTATTTAGGGAATCAGTGATGGATTGCGCAAAAGATGCTTGTGGCATGAGAAGAGTGGGAGGTGGGTTGATTAGAAAGGGTAGTGAGTGGTGGGATGAAGAAGTAAGAGTATTAGTGAAAGAGAAGAGAGAGGCATTTGGACGATTTTTGCAGGGAAAAAATGCAATTGAGTGGGAGATGTATAAAAGAAAGAGACAGGAGGTCAAGAGAAAGGTGCAAGAGGTGAAAAAAAGGGCAAATGAGAGTTGGGGTGAGAGAGTATCATTAAATTTTAGGGAGAATAAAAAGATGTTCTGGAAGGAGGTAAATAAAGTGCGTAAGACAAGGGAGCAAATGGGAACTTCAGTGAAGGGCGCAAATGGGGAGGTGATAACAAGTAGTGGTGATGTGAGAAGGAGATGGAGTGAGTATTTTGAAGGTTTGTTGAATGTGTTTGATAATAGAGTGGCAGATATAGGGTGTTTTGGTCGAGGTGGTGTGCAAAGTGAGAGGGTTAGGGAAAATGATTTGGTAAACAGAGAAGAGGTAGTGAAAGCTTTGCGGAAGATGAAAGCCGGCAAGGCAGCAGGTTTGGATGGTATTGCAGTGGAATTTATTAAAAAAGGGGGTGACTGTATTGTTGACTGGTTGGTAAGGTTATTTAATGTATGTATGACTCATGGTGAGGTGCCTGAGGATTGGCGGAATGCGTGCATAGTGCCATTGTACAAAGGCAAAGGGGATAAGAGTGAGTGCTCAAATTACAGAGGTATAAGTTTGTTGAGTATTCCTGGTAAATTATATGGGAGGGTATTGATTGAGAGGGTGAAGGCATGTACAGAGCATCAGATTGGGGAAGAGCAGTGTGGTTTCAGAAGTGGTAGAGGATGTGTGGATCAGGTGTTTGCTTTGAAGAATGTATGTGAGAAATACTTAGAAAAGCAAATGGATTTGTATGTAGCATTTATGGATCTGGAGAAGGCATATGATAGAGTTGATAGAGATGCTCTGTGGAAGGTATTAAGAATATATGGTGTAGGAGGAAAGTTGTTAGAAGCAGTGAAAAGTTTTTATCGAGGATGTAAGGCATGTGTACGTGTAGGAAGAGAGGAAAGTGATTGGTTCTCAGTGAATGTAGGTTTGCGGCAGGGGTGTGTGATGTCTCCATGGTTGTTTAATTTGTTTATGGATGGGGTTGTTAGGGAGGTAAATGCAAGAGTTTTGGAAAGAGGGGCAAGTATGAAGTCTGTTGGGGATGAAAGAGCTTGGGAAGTGAGTCAGTTGTTGTTCGCTGATGATACAGCGCTGGTGGCTGATTCATGTGAGAAACTGCAGAAGCTGGTGACTGAGTTTGGTAAAGTGTGTGGAAGAAGAAAGTTAAGAGTAAATGTGAATAAGAGCAAGGTTATTAGGTACAGTAGGGTTGAGGGTCAAGTCAATTGGGAGGTGAGTTTGAATGTAGAAAAACTGGAGGAAGTGAAGTGTTTTAGATATCTGGGAGTGGATCTGGCAGCAGATGGAACCATGGAAGCGGATCATAGGGTGGGGGAGGGGGCGAAAATTCTGGGAGCCTTGAAGAATGTGTGGAAGTCGAGAACATTATCTCGGAAAGCAAAAATGGGTATGTTTGAAGGACTAGTGGTTCCAACAATGTTGTATGGTTGCGAGGCGTGGGCTATGGATAGAGTTGTGCGCAGGAGGATGGATGTGCTGGAAATGAGATGTTTGAGGACAATGTGTGGTGTGAGGTGGTTTGATCGAGTGAGTAACGTAAGGGTAAGAGAGATGTGTGGAAATAAAAAGAGCGTAGTTGAGAGAGCAGAAGAGGGTGTTTTGAAGTGGTTTGGGCACATGGAGAGAATGAGTGAGGAAAGATTGACCAAGAGGATATATGTGTCGGAGGTGGAGGGAACGAGGAGAAGAGGGAGACCAAATTGGAGGTGGAAAGATGGAGTGAAAAAGATTTTGTGTAATCGGGGCCTGAACATGCAGGAGGGTGAAAGGAGGGCAAGGAATAGAGTGAATTGGAGCGATGTGGTATACCGGGGTTGACGTGCTGTCAGTGGATTGAATCAAGGCATGTGAAGCGTCTGGGGTAAACCATGGAAAGCTGTGTAGGTATGTATATTTGCGTGTGTGGACGTATGTATATACATGTGTATGGGGGGGGGGGGGCCATTTCTTTCGTCTGTTTCCTTGCGCTACCTCGCAAACGCGGGAGACAGCGACAAAGTATAATAAAAAAAATAATAAAATATATATATATATATATATATATATATATATATATATATATATATATATATATATATCTTTCTTTTCTTTCACACTATTCGCCATTTCCCGCATTAGCGAGGTAGCGTTAAGAACAGAGGACTGGGCCTTTGAGGGAATATCCTCACCTGGCCCCCTTCTCTGTTCCTTCTTTTGGAAAATTAAAAAAAAAGTGAGAGGGGAGGATTTCCAGCCCCCCGCTCCCTTCCCTTTTAGTCGCCTTCTACGACACGCAGGGAATACGTGGGAAGTATTCTTTCTCCCCTATCCCCAGGGATGATATATATATATATATATATATATATATATATATATATATATATATATATATATATATATATATATATATATATATATCAGAGACAGTGGGAGTAATGAGAGAAGACCAAGAAGGATGGAGTGAAAGAGGATATAGTTATCAAGGCCTGAACATTCAGAAGGGTGAGAAGCATGCATGGGATATTGAGAACTGAAGCAATGGGTTGTCAATGGGCTGAGCCAAGGTAGATGAAGTGGTCACAGGAAAATATGAAATGCTGTGGAGCTTGGCTATGAACAAGGATTCTGGTTTTGGTGCATTAAACAAGAAAGGTGAAGAGAGGGATTGAGCAAAAGGGCCGTTCTTTGTGTGCTCCTATCAGTAACTCGCTAATGTGGGAAATGGTGCAAACATGAAAAACAAGACAGTGATTGAATGAATCATTAGAAAAAATAGAAAAATTTCATACTGTGCCCACCAAATATAAAAAATAGTGTGCTGAAGCTTGAGGGGTGCAAATGAGGATTCTGTGTTAATCAGACAACATGGCAAAAGGGTCTATCTCTTTATCTGATACCCAACTGTGAGCGGATGTCTTTGCTTCTAACCATCTATCTATATCACTGATGCATGTTCCCTCTTGAAATTTCCTCAACGAGGTGGCCACAGTAAAAAAGTCTCCATAACTGGTGAAGTCCAGTGCCACTTCCTAAACTTTTAATGTTTCACCCTTAACAGGCTACTGACAGATGGCAACAATAGTTCTTTTTTTATACACAATCGCTGTTTCCTACATCAGCAAAGTAGCACCTAGAAACAAACGAAGAATGGCCTATCCACTCATATACACATATATATACATAAACGCCCACATCCACACAAATACATAACATACACATATGCAGATATATACATACATACACGTACATATTCATACTTGCTTGCCTTCATTCATTCCTGTCGCTATCCCGCCCCACAGGGAAAACAGCACCGCTATCCCCTGCTTCAGCGAGGTAGCAACAATAGTTATAAAACAATAAATGAATTACTATTTTTCTTCATTATACATATGGTAGACCTGACATCACTGAGAAAACATGACACTACAATTATGATGCAACAGATATATGTTTGCTGAAAAAATATAAATCAGAGGGTCCTCACTGAACAATGGAGTTACTTTCCTGGCAATCTATCATTACAGAGGAACGTCATTGTATGAGCATTTGAAAACCATGTCAAAAGGAAGATTACATTCCAATCTATCTACCTACATCTCTGACACCTGTTCTGTCCGGGAACTCCCATCAAGAGGATGGCCAAGGCAAAATAGTCTCCACTTACCTCCACTTACATGCACCATCGCATGCATTCTTCTCCCATTTCTCTCCCTCAAGTACTCTTTCATTCTATTTCCCCATGTTACAGGTGGTCTTCCTCTCACACCAAACCCTTTAATTGTATTATTATAAACTTTCTCTGTAAATTTCCCATCTTGCATTCTTTCCACATGCCCAAACAAACTCAAAGTATTATGTTTCACCCACTCTACCACACCACAATTCATTCCCTTTGCATTCCCTGCCATACCAAATGCTGTCTTCATTCCATCTTGTCATACCACATGCTTCTCTCAAATAACTGATTTCCAGAGCCTGGATTCTTGACCTCTGTGACTCATTCCCTGTCCATGTTTTGGCTGCAGGGGTCAGGGTTATAACTATGTTGTTCCTTAATCCTTTTTTCCTTTTCATACTTACATCTCCTCACTTTAAAATTCATTAAGGAACCCAGTGACTCTTCTTCCCTGTACTGCTCTCTCCCTTCTCTCTCCTTCCATACCACCAAACTGCTCCCAAATACATAAATTCTATCACCTCTTCCAGTCTGTCTCCTCACTCATCTATAACATAGTCTAGTAAGCTTTCTTTTCTTATGTTCCAGACTAAAAATTTCCCAAATCTAGTTCTCATGTATGGACTATACCTGAAACAGCTCAGTTTCACCAAAAATAAACTAAAATCCAACAGCAACTGTTAAGAATTCAGATGAAAATGAGTCAGAAATATCATCATGGCTGTTTAATCTATACATGCTGTAAGTAAGGGAGGCACATAAGGACAGAGATAAGTAGACTCTTCTGCCATGACCATCCCTCTGATGGGAATTCCCAAAAGGAATGGGCATCAGAGATTTATTTATTTATTTCATTTTGCTTTGTCGCTGTCTCCCACTTTAACGAGGTAGCGCAAGGAAACAGATGAAAGAATGGCCCAACCCATCCACATACACATGTATATACATAAATGTTCACACACGCAAATATACGTACCTATACATCTCAACGTATACATATATATACACACACAGACATATACATATATACACATGTACATAATTCATACTGTCTGCCTTTATTCATTCCCATCGCCACCTCGCCACACATGAAATAACAACCCTCTCCCCCCTCATGTGGGCAAGGTAGCGCTAGGAAAAGACAACAAAGGCCACATTCGTTCACACTCAGTCTCTAGCTGTCATGTAATAATGCACCGAAACCACAGCGCCCTTTCCACATCCAGGCCCAACACAACTTTCCATGGTTTACCCCAGACACTTCACATGCCCTGGTTCAATCCACTGACAGCAAGTCGACCCTGGTATACCACATCATTCCAATTCACTCTATTCCTTGCACGCCTTTCACCCTCCTGCATGATCAGGCCCCGAACACTCAAAATCTTTTTCACTCCATCTTTCCACCTCCAATTTGGTCTCCCACTTCTCCTCGTTCCCTCCACCTCTGACACATATGTCCTCTTGGTCAATCTTTCCTCACTCATTCTCTCCATGTGACAAAACCATTTCAAAACACCCTCTTCTGCTTTCTCAACCACACTCTTTTTATTACCACACATCCATCTCTCTTACCCTATAATTACTTATTCGATCAAACCACCTCACACCACATATTGTCTTAAACATCTCATTTCCAGCACATCCACCCTTCTCCACACAACTCTATCCATAGCCCATGCCTTGCAACCATATAACATTGTTGGAACCACTATTCCTTCAAACATACCCATTTTTCTTTCTGAGATAATGTTCTCGACTTCCACACGTTCTTCAATGCTCCCAGAACTTTTGCCCCCTCCCCCACCCTATCACTCACTTCCACTTCCAGGGTTCCATCCGCTGCCAAATCCACTCCCAGATATCTAAAACACTTCACTTCGTCCAGTTTTTCTCCATTCAGACTTACTTCCCAACTAACTTGTCCTTCAACCCTACTGTACCTAATAACCTTACTCTTATTCACATTTACTCTCAGCTTTCTTCTTTCACACACTTTACCAAACTCAGTCACCAGCTTCTGCAGTTTCTCACATGAATCAGCCACCAGCGCTGTATCATCAGGGAACAACAACTGACTCACTTCCCAAGCTCTCTCATCCACAACAGACTGCATATTTGCCCCTCTTTCCAAAACTCTTGCATTCACCTCCCTAACAACTCCATCCATAAACAAATTAAACAACCATGGAGACATCACACACCCCTGCCCCAAACCTACATTCATTGAGAACCATTCACTTTCCTCTCTTCCTACATGTACACATGCCCTACATCCTCCATAAAAACTTTTCACTGCTTCTAACAACTTGCCTCCCACACCATATATTCTTAATACCTTCCACAGAGCATCTCTATCAACTCTATCATATGCCTTCTCCAGATCCATAAATGCTACATACAAATCTATTTGCTTTTCTAAGTATTTCTTACATACATTCTTCAAAGCAAACACCTGATCCACGCATCCTCTACCACTTCTGAAACCACACTGCTCTTCCCCAGTCTGATGCTCTGTACATGCTTTCATCCTCTCAATCAATACCCTCCCATATAATTTCCCAGGAATACTCAACAAACTTATACCTCTGTAATTTGAGCACTCACTTTTATCCCCTTTGCCTTTGTACAATGGCACTATGCAAGCATTCCGCCAATCCTCAGGCACCTCACCATGAGTCTTACATACATTAAATAACCTTACCAACCAGTCAACAATACAGTCACCCCATTTTCTAATAAATTCCACTGCAATACCATCCAAAGCTGCTGCCTTGCCGGCTTTCATCTTCCACAAAGCTTCTACTACCTCTTCTCTGTTTACCAAATCATTCTCCCTAACCCTCTCACTTTGCACACCACCTCAACCAAAACACCCTATATCTGCCACTCTACCATCAAACATATTCAACAAACCTTCAAAATACTCACTCCATCTCCTTCTCACACCACCACTACTTATCACCTCCCCATTAGCCCTCTTCACTGAGGTTCCCATTTGTTCCCTTGTCTTATGCACTTTATTTACCTCCTTCCAAAACATCTTTTTATTCTCCCTAAAATTTAATGATACTCTCTCACCCCAACTCTCATTTGCCCTCTTTTTCACCTCTTGCACCTTTCTCTTGACCTCCTGCCTCTTTCTTCTATACATCTCCCAGTCATTTGCATTATTTCCTTGCAAAAATCGTCCAAATGCCTCTCTCTTCTCTTTCACTAATAATCTTACTTCTTCATCCCACCACTCACTACCCTTTCTGATCTGCCCACCTCCCACTCTTCTCATGCCACAAGCATCTTTTGCACAAGCCATCACTGCTTCCCTAAATACATCCCATTCCTCCCCCACTCCCCTTACATCCAGTGCTCTCACCTTTTTCCATTATGCACTCAGTCTCTCCTGATACTTCCTCACACAAGTCTCCTTCCCAAGCTCACTTACTCTCACCACTCTCTTAACCCCAACATTCTCTCTTTGTTTTCTGAAAACCTCTACAAATTTTCACCTTTGCCTCCACAAGATGATGATCAGACATTCCTCCAGTTGCACCTCTCAGCACATTAACATCCAAAAGTCTCTCTTTTGCACGCCTATCAATTAACACGTAATCCAATAACACTCTCTGGCCATCTCTCCCACTTACATACATATACTTAGTTATATCTCTCTTTTTAAACCAGGTATTCCCAATCACCAGTCCTTTTTCAGCACACAAATCTACAAGCTCTTCACCATTTCCATTTACAACACTGAACATCTCATGTACACCAATTATTCCCTAAACTGCCACATTACTCACCTTTGCATTCAACTCACCCATCACTATAACCCAGTCTCGTGCATCAAAACTACTAATACTCACTCAGCTGTTCCCAAAACACTTGCCTCTCATGATCTTTCTTCTCATGCCCAGGTGCAGAGGCACCAATAATCACCCATCTCTCTCCATCCACTTTCAGTTTTACCCATATCAATCTAGAGTTTCCTTTTTTACACTCTATCACATACTCCCACCACTCCTGTTTCAGGAGTTGTGTTACTCCTTCCCTTGCTCCTGTTCTCTCACCAACCCCTGAATTTACTCCCAAAACATTCCCAAACCACTCTTCCCCTTTACCCTAGAGTTTCGTTTCACTCAGAGCGAAAACATTCAGGTTCCTTTCCTCAAACATCCTACCTATCTCTTCTTTTTTCTCATCTTGGTTACATCCACACACATTTAGACACCCCAATCTGAGCCTATGAGGAAGATGAGCACTTCCCATTTGACTCCTTCTGTTTCCCCTTTTAGAAAGTTAAAATACGAGGGGAAGGTTTCTAACCCCCTGCTCCCGTCCCCTTTAGTCGCCTTCTACGACAGGTGAGGAATGCGTGGAAAGTATTCTTTTTCCCCTATCCTCAGGGACAAAGTAATAATAATAATAATAATGATAATAATAATAATAATAATAATAATAATAATAATAATAATAATAATAATGGAGATAAACTGGAGGAAGTGAAGTGTTTTAGATATCTGGGAGTGGATCTGGCAGCGGATGGAACCATGGAAGCGGAAGTGGATCATAGGGTGGGGGAGGGGGCGAAAATTCTGGGGGCCTTGAAGAATGTGTGGAAGTCGAGAACATTATCTCGGAAAGCAAAACTGGGTATGTTTGAAGGAATAGTGGTTCCAACAATGTTGTATGGTTGCGAGGCGTGGGCTATGGATAGAGTTGTGCGCAGGAGGATGGATGTGCTGGAAATGAGATGTTTGAGGACAATGTGTGGTGTGAGGTGGTTTGATCGAATGAGTAACGTAAGGGTAAGAGAGATGTGTGGAAATAAAAAGAGCGTGGTTGAGAGAGCAGAAGAGGGTGTTTTGAAGTGGTTTGGGCACATGGAGAGAATGAGTGAGGAAAGATTGACCAAGAGGATATATGTGTCGGAGGTGGAGGGAACGAGGAGAAGAGGGAGACCAAATTGGAGGTGGAAAGATGGAGTGAAAAAGATTTTGTGTGATCGGGGCCTGAACATGCAGGAGGGTGAAAGGAGGGCAAGGAATAGAGTGAATTGGAGCGATGTGGTATACCGGGGTTGACGTGGTGTCAGTGGATTGAATCAAGGCATGTGAAGCGTCTGGGGTAAACCATGGAAAGCTGTGTAGGTATGTATATTTGCGTGTGTGGACGTATGTATATACATGTGTATGGGGGGGGGTTGGGCCATTTCTTTCGTCTGTTTCCTTGCGCTACCTCGCAAACGCGGGAGACAGCGACAAAGTATAATAAAAAAAAATATAAATAATAATATAATAATAACATAATAAAGACTTTTAAAAATACTAATACTAATCATAAGAAGAGGCTCAACACAAAAAACTATTCATTTAACAACTATTTCACCTAAAATTGTGTGCCTACCTTGTGATGGAATTCCACAGACCTCCACTTTCTTCATTATCATCAGACAAAAGCTGCATGTGCTGTTTGCCAGGCTTCTTAGCAACACGAACCTTGACCACATGGGACCGGAAACTACTCATAATGATTTGCACATCTTCTGAGCCAGCTGGAGTATCTGTTCCCTCATGACTTTATGGAATGAATGAGACATTAAATTTCATGTGAAAAAATGGCAGAAGAAAAAAAAATAATATGAATATCATTATAAAGATCAACCTAAATATGCAATGATTGACTTCCACTCCTCTCCCTTATAATTGAAGAGGTATACTCAATAAACTTATCTTTCTGTACTCTGAACATTCAGCTTCACCTCTTTTGCCTTTATATAATGGTACTACAAAGGCATTCTGCCTATTCACAAGCAACTTATCTTAAGCCATACATACACTGAACACCCTAACTAACAAATCAATAACACTGTCATCTCCTTTCTTGAAAAATTCAACTGTAATCCCATCTTCTCTAACTGTTTTGCCATGCTTTGTCTTATACAAGGCATTCACTTCTTTTCATCCAAGCACTTGCCGTGACTCTCTCATATGCTATTGTATCATTTGACACAATCAAGTGTCAAAAGTCCTTCAAAATACTCATCCCATCTTCTGTTCACCTCTTTTTTGCCTAGTACTAATTCCCCATCGGCTTCCCTCAACTATGTTCTCTTTCCAACAATTTGATACAAAACCTATATAGTGTAATATCTCACATAATCCTAATGTCTACCCAACACAAAACCACAATGAATAAAAATGAACATGGCTTTATACCAAATTTCAAAAATCCAGGATCTTAGGACTGTTGCAGATGTTAAAGTATGGGTAAAGAATATGACATCAATACTTCATTAAACTATCAAAGACATTAAATCCATGTTGTTCAGTATAATATGAATAATAAGCCATTCAACAACAAATGTGTTCACAATAATTGAATAACTAACCTCGCAATTGAGTAAATATCATTTGAACGTCCCTGCCTCAGCTTGAGCAGCCAAGCTCCAGGGTTGGCCTTCAGTTGGAAATAGCCTAAGTTTGCCATTACAATAGTATCAACCTGCAACAATGAAAATAAGTTTGTAATCTAAAACTACTTCACATGACCAAGTTTGCCATTACAATAATACCTTATTCCAAAGTACGAAAATGACTAATCTATAATTACATTACATAAAACTGAAACTTCAGTAGTATCCTACAATTAATCCTATGACTTAACATCTATTTCCCAATTATCCTGTTTCTTTTTTCTAAACATGATCTTCCCCACATTAGCAAGACAGCGTCAGGAAAGGATAAACATCAGTCTTAACTGCACATGTTCAGTCTCTAAATATCATTCACACAGTAAGAAAACCTGAGACAGTACCTTACTGACCATTTCAAACTTCCTAGTGCAACCTATTTCAAGCATGGCACCTCTTATCTTCCTACCCAATGTATGCCTCTTACCTAAAAGATATGTAGGTCCCAATATCAGCCTTCCTTTGCCCATCTTTCAATTTCCTCCTCCTTACTCCCTCCACTTCACATAAAGATGCCCTTTGCCAATCTCTCTCCACTAATTCTCTCTAAGTCCAAATCATCCACTGCTCAAATGCTTAATCTTCAAGCAGAGACATTTCATTCCCAGCATCCACACAAAACTACCTCCAAACATACCCACTATTGCCTTTTTTGGCCTTTCCTTCTGTATGCATCTTACTTCTCAGACTTCTGCACTCTCTCTAAACCTGTAACTCAATTCAGCTCTAAAAAGTCCCATCTGCTGCCACGTCAAATACCATGTGTCCATTTCCTTTAGGTCCTCCCAACTAACACTCATAGTATTGTCTTACCCCTCTACTGCATGTAGTTATCTTTTTTTTTTTTTTTTTTTTTTTTATACTTTGTCGCTGTCTCCTGCGTTTGCGAGGTAGCGCAAGGAAACAGACGAAAGAAATGGCCCAACCCCCCCCCCCCCATACACATGTACATACGTCCACACACGCAAATATACATACCTACACAGCTTTCCATGGTTTACCCCAGACGCTTCACATGCCTTGATTCAATCCACTGACAGCACGTCAACCCCTGTATACCACATCGCTCCAATTCACTCTATTCCTTGCCCTCCTTTCACCCTCCTGCATGTTCAGGCCCCGATCACACAAAATCTTTTTCACTCCATCTTTCCACCTCCAATTTGGTCTCCCTCTTCTCCTCGTTCCCTCCACCTCCGACACATATATCCTCTTGGTCAATCTTTCCTCACTCATTCTCTCCATGTGCCCAAACCATTTCAAAACACCCTCTTCTGCTCTCTCAACCACGCTCTTTTTATTTCCACACATCTCTCTTACCCTTACGTTACTCACTCGATCAAACCACCTCACACCACACATTGTCCTCAAACATCTCATTTCCAGCACATCCATCCTCCTGCGCACATCTCTATCCATAGCCCACGCCTCGCAACCATACAACATTGTTGGAACCACTATTCCTTCAAACATACCCATTTTTGCTTTCCGAGATAATGTTCTCGACTTCCACACATTTTTCAAGGCTCCCAAAATTTTCGCCCCCTCCCCCACCCTATGATCCACTTCCGCTTCCATGGTTCCATCCGCTGACAGATCCACTCCCAGATATCTAAAACACTTCACTTCCTCCAGTTTTTCTCCATTCAAACTCACCTCCCAATTGACTTGACCCTCACCCCTACTGTACCTAATAACCTTGCTCTTATTCACATTTACTCTTAACTTTCTTCTTCCACACACTTTACCAAACTCAGTCACCAGCTTCTGCAGTTTCTCACATGAATCAGCCACCAGCGCTGTATCATCAGCGAACAACAACTGACTCACTTCCCAAGCTCTCTCATCCCCAACAGACTTCATACTTGCCCCTCTTTCCAGGACTCTTGCATTTACCTCCCTAACAACCCCATCCATAAACAAATTAAACAACCATGGAGACATCACACACCCCTGCCGCAAACCTACATTCACTGAGAACCAATCACTTTCCTCTCTTCCTACACGTACACATGCCTTACATCCTCGATAAAAACTTTTCACTGCTTCTAACAACTTTCCTCCCACACCATATATTCTTAATACCTTCCACAGAGCATCTCTATCAACTCTATCATATGCCTTCTCCAGATCCATAAATGCTACATACAAATCCATTTGCTTTTCTAAGTATTTCTCACATACATTCTTCAAAGCAAACACCTGATCCACACATCCTCTACCACTTCTGAAACCGCACTGCTCTTCCCCAATCTGATGCTCTGTACATGCCTTCACCCTCTCAATCAATACCCTCCCATATAATTTACCAGGAATACTCAACAAACTTATACCTCTGTAATTTGAGTAGTTATCTTAGTTTTGTTAATATCAGCTTTCACCTCTTTTTTCTTACACACTCCAACAAATTCTGCCACCAGCTTCAAAGATTTCTCTCTGGAGCCTCACAACAAAGCTATGTCATCTATAAAGAGCATCTGATTAACTCACATGTCTCTCTACCTCTAGTATATCACAGATCTACTCCAAGCTTTGAGACCCTTGCACTAATACAGATCCCCCAAATCACTACAAAAAATTGTGATATTTAACACTTGCACCCATACAATACTACCTCCAAAGATATCCATTATTGCCTTTATTGGTCCTTCCTTCAATACTTCTTAATTACTTACTTCCAGGACATTCCAACCTGTGACTCAATTCAGCTCCATAAGTTCCATCTGCTGCCAAGTCAATTACCATGTGCCCATTTCCTCCGAACTGACTCTCACATGGTGTTGTCTTACCCCTCTACTGCATCTCATTATCTTTCTTATTCTTTTAACATTAACTTTCAACTTTTTCTCTTACATATTCAACCAAATTCTGCCACCAGCTTCTAGAATTTCTTTTTGGAACCTCACACCAAAGCTGGATCATTCTTAAAGAGCATCTGATTACCTCCAATATCTCTCCACCTCCAGCATACATGAGAGACTTACTCCAAGCTTTAACACCCTTGCAGTAATACAGATCCCCTAAATCACTATGGAGAATTAAGATATTTACAATCCATTCTATTCAACAAACAAACTTCACCTTATCATCTTAGGCATTCAAAAGCAAATGATGTAAATGAATAGCCTCTGAACACAGGTCACTAAATAATTTCCAAGGCTAGTCCACCTTGCACTTTTACAGCCAGCCCTCTGCTTATCTAAGTCAAATACTATACATTACCATCACAGGTTGCTGTCTGTTGCCAAGGGTGAACTGTAAGCCTCTTGGTGGATTCCCTGAAGACTGTTCAAAACAATGGCCTTCTAGGAGGAGATGTTCCAACTCAAACTCACTACGGGAACAAACATATCATGATTATCTCATTCATCAAATATGATGCATGAAAAGATCAAAATATATATTCAATCCTCATTATCCATGGTACTAAAAACACATTTAGCAAACAAAAGGCCTCTATAAGCACTTCTCAGCACCAGAAAGACATATTAGTTTGAAAATGATAAGAAACCCATCTAGATAAACCATGAAGACACCTTTTACAGAAACTGTTTTCCTCTGACCAACTAATCTAAGCTCTAAAAAACATATAAAAAACAATGCCATTGTCCTTCCCAACCAGCAGGGTCAATGCACTCATGGCCTGTCTACACACCGCATCAGTCTAAGAGATGCACAACTCCAACCTAAGCAAAATGAAGACAAGAAAGACACTCTTGTTAAGAAAACTGGATAATGATTCCTTCTTACTGCAAAGGCATGCTGATTCATCACAGAATTTCAGAGATCCAAAAAGACATGTAAACCAACTGTGCCTAGAAAGCTCTAGAATAATAAGGCTGAACAGAGCAATGTAACTCTCATTTGTTGCTAATAAATCTTGCCAGTAGTAGTTCTATTTTGTTAACAAATCTATATTAATAACAATACTAGTGGTATTCTCAAATAAAATCATCTTATTGATACCAAATTGAAAGTTAAAAAATGACTTCCTTTATAATGATTCAAATCGGTGCAATCAAAACAGCTTCAGATATTGAAGGGCATCTCTTAAAGAATGTCAGGGTACTGGAAAAAATGCAATCAACTTGTAAAAACCTATGAAACTGCTTTTGAGGCAAATGAATCATGAGACTCGACACTTTCTCTTTCCTAAATCATTAGGTGGAGCATTACTGCACAAAAAAGGTATTCAAAGAAACAGATATAACATGGTCTAAGATCTGTGGAGGAAACCATGTAAACTATCATCTTGCATTTTAAAACTGCAAGAGAGAATGATACACAAATAGTTCTTGATATGAAGAGGCCTTCTTTAAGAAACGTACCCTTAAAGACACACAGGGATTAAGTTTAAATCAAGTCAACTTGCTGCAAACATCAGTGTATGCTACCAATTGATGATAGGGTAACTGCTAGACAGGTGTGGAAGTGACTCATAAGAGAATATTACATGTCAGTCTGGTTCTGATTGGAGGATTATAGTAGCTTGATGACAATGAATGAAAATGCAACCTACAGAATTGTCTCCAAACTTGGTCTACATTTAGAGAGATGTGAAAACAGGTCAGAATTGGAAAGCTATTAAGATATGCAGATTCAAGTGCACGGAAAATATTCTAGATAAAATAAATTTTTTTACATGAGGTGTTTGGTTTAATCATCAGAGTATGTGAAAAAAAATCATGACTACATAGCTAACACTTTAGATTCAAGAAGACATATATCTTGCTAAGTATATGAAATATGTGTTCGTAAAGAATATCAGGCAGGCATTAGGTATGAACATTATCACACACATAGCACAGATGTTACAAAAAATTCATAAACTTGTCATCAAAGTCTTACCTATGAACCCCAGATTCTACCAACTCCAGTTTGATATTATCTAGATCGTATAAGGATTGGACTACCTCCACCAACCAGTTTTCTGGGGCATGATAATTCATTGTGAGAATTGGAGATTCAGGAAGGCCAGTAAATCTTGCATGGGGTCCAGCTGCTAGTTCTCCAGCATCTGTGAACTGTGGCTCAGGCTCCAACACATATCGGTAAAAACTGTTAAAGACATAATATATGTTGCATTATTACATTCATACTATAGGAAGTACTATTTAGCATATGCAGTAGAATCTGAACCATTTCAGTTACTGGTAATTTCCCAATGTAAAACTTGCCTGATCATTAGGTAACAAGAAGAATACAAAACCTAAATTACCGAAGGACAACTCTACAGACAAGCTGGGATGGTAAGGTGGTATACTTAATGAAGATTAGCACCAGTAGGTTTAACATTACATCAAGAAGGGAAGCCACTCCATTAGTCATATTCATAGACCTTGTTCTTGCACTAAGAGAGTTAAAGTTAAGACTGACAGAGTTGTAAAATTCTATTTGTACATATATTAACACACTTCACCAACCTATGTCTAGGGTGGAAATCATAAACTTCCACCCACATAAACAAAGCTTATTTCTTCTTTATGTATACTATGTAGATTCATTAACTAAGACTATAGTGTTCACTCAACAGCCACACAAAACATGATTCCATTGCAGGCAACTCTAAATAATTATCATGGCATTTTCATCTCAAATATCTTGAGCTCCAATTAATATTCTCACTTCATCTAACAGTGGAATATATACCTCTTTTATCCATTCATCAGGACCCAACCTCTTTTTCATGCTTCTATACAACTTTCCAGATCCCCTCCAAGGCAGTTTCAACATCGCTCTTCACTATCTCTCTCACCACTCTATTTAGACCCTAAGTATTTGCCTGCATATTTCATAAGCGATTTCCTTACACTACTTAAATTTTTCACACCATTCTGTACTATTTCTATTCTTCTAATTCCAACTTTACTACATAAGTTATCCATATTAATTACTCTTATCTTTTGCCAGAAAAATAAGGTCTCACATCCATACACTTAAGATGTGAGGCATTCCACATGCTTCTACACTTTAATTCTTCCCACCAGAAAATTAAGTACAGCTGAATTTTTCTGCCTTGTAAACATTACTATCACCTTTACTACCATATTTACTCATCATCACTCCTAAATATCTGAAATCCTTAACAATCCATCCTTCTCAATTTTAAGCTCAAGAACCAAAGTCCAAGTGAGCTGTTTACATAACTTGGTTTCCATCACCCATCATCTTTAACATTTCCATCTTCTCCATTGATACATCTGGGACAACATGAACAAAACTTAGTAATGATAGTCCTCAGTGATCCCACTTCTAATCTGTTTCTGGAGACATCAGTCACCATCTGTGATAGCCACTGTTACAAAGAAAATCCATCAATTAACTTCTCATATCCTATTCTCTCAAAAACTACTGTGCCAGTTTCAACCAAACTTAACAGGTAAGGATCTTGATTAGTACATTTTTCAAAATTGTGTTTATTATTTTTCATTAATGTTTTCAAACTTTTATTTATGGATATTGTGTTGAAAGTCTGTAAATGCAACACTCACACCTACAGATGAAACTATTTCAGTGGTCATTTCACCATCATAATTTTTTATCTTACAACCTGGGGATAGGGAAGAAAGAATACTTCCCATGCATTCCTCACGTGTCGTAGAAGGCGACTAAAAGGGACAGGAGCATGGGGCTGGAAACCTCCCTTCCTTGTATTTTATCTTTCTAAAAGGAAAAACAGAAGAAGGAGTCACGCAGGGAGTGCTCATCCTCCTCAAAGGCTCAGATTGGGGTGTGGATGTAACCAAGATGAGAAAAAAGGAGAGATAGGTAGTATGTTTGAGGAAAGGAGCCTGAATGTTTTGGCTCTGAGTGAAACGAAGCTCAAGGGTAAAGGGGATGAGTGGTTTGGGAATGTCTTGGGAGTAAAGTCAGGAGTTAGTGAGAGGACAAGAGCAAGGGAAGGAGTAGTAATACTAAAAGAAGGAGTGGTGAGAGTATGTGATAGAGTGTAAGAAAGTAAACTCTAGATTGATATGGGTAAAACTGAAAGTGGATGGAGAGAGATGGGTGATTATTGGTGCATATGCACCTGGGCATGAAAAGAAAGATCATGAGGCAAGTGTTTTGGGAGCAGCTGAGTGAGTGTGTTAGTAGTTTTGATGCACGAGACCAGGTTATAGTGATGGGTGATTTGAATGCAAAGGTGAGTAATGTGGAAGTTAAGGGAATAATTGGTGTACATGGGGTATTCAGTGTTGTACTGTACTAATAAGAATAACGGTGAAGAGAACACTTTCACAAAGGGTCCTGTACAAGCCAATGTTCACACTAAAATGATTACAACTCCAGATAAAAGGAAAACTAAAAAAAACCACTCTAGCAACATACCTTTTTAGTGGCATTTCTGAGTGCTTTTCTCTGGCATTAAGTACAACACGAATATTAGCATTGACCACTTCCTGAAGTACCATAAGGATTGGACCCATTTTTTGGGCAGCAGTAGATACTGGATCACAAATAACAACAATATCAAATGCTGGCATATCAGGATCCTTAGGAGAAATCTTGATAACTGAATGCTGGTCTGAGCGAATGGGTACACTAATACGACCTTTAGACTGGGGTTTCGTTTGCAGTACACCAGTAACCTTCATCAACATGTCATTAATGTTGCCAGTAAAAGAAGAATCTGAAAAGAATAGGAAAATAATTGACCTCTTCTGACTTAATCCTTTAAGTACAAGGAAACTAGAACAAGTGGACTACAGAAAAATGTCTTAACACAATATCTTAATTTCATACATATTCATCATTTCTTGTGTCAGCAAGGTAACGTCAAGAATAGAGGATTAAGCCCCAGAGGGGAAATCTAACTAGGCCCCCTTGTCTGTTCCTTCTTTTGGAAAAGTAAAAACTGGGTGGAGGATTTCCAGCCCCAGGCTCTCACCCTTTTAGTTGCCTTCTACAACACATGAGGGAATATGTGGATAGTGTTCTTCCTCCCCTAACATCAGGGATACCAAAATATATATAGCATTGCTACCCCTGCTTCAGCAAGGTAGCGCAGGAAAACAGACAAAAAAAGGCCACATTCATTCACACTCAGTCTCTACATGTCATGTGTAATGCACTGAAACCACAGCTCCCTATCCACATCCAGGCCCCACAGACCTTTCCATGGTTTACCCCAGACGTTTCACATGCCCTGGTTCAGTCCCCTAACAGCACATTGACACCGGTATACCACATCAATTCATTCTATTCCTTTTGGTTTCAAAAGTGGTGGAGGATATGTGGATCAGGTGTTTGCTTTAAAGAATATGTGTGAGAAATACTTACAGAGCAACAAGGTTGCTAGCACTTATGGATCTGGAGAAAGCATTTGACAGGGATAATAGAGATGCCTTGTGGAAGGTCTTATGGATATACAATGTGGGAAGAAAGATTTCAAAAGCAGTGGCAAGTATTTATTAAGGGTGTGAGGCAAGCGTATGAGTGAGACCAGAGGAGAGTGAATGGTTCCAAGTGAAGGTTGGTCTGCAGCAAGTGTGTGATGTCTCCATGGTTGTTTAATCTGTTTATGGATGGGGTGGTGAAGGGGGTAAATGCAAGCCTTAGAGAGAGGGGCAAGAATGCAGTCTGTACAGGATGAGGGTACCTGGAAAATGAGTCAGTTGTTTGCTAATGATACACCAATGTTAGCAGATTCAAGTGAGAAACTGCATAAGTTGATGGATGAGCTTCAAATAGTGTGTGAAAGGAGCTTATAGTAAATGTGAATAAACGCAAGGTTATCAGGTTTAGCAGGGTTGAGGGTCAGTTGACTTTGGGTGTGAATATGAATGGATAAAACTTGGAGGAAGTGAAGTGCTTTAGAAACCTGGGAGTGGACATGGCAGTGAATGGATTTCTGGAATTTCTGGAAGTGTAAATGAGTCATAGGATGGGCAGAGGTTTTGGGATCACTCAAGAATGTGTGGAAAGACAGGTAATCATCTGGAAGGGCATAAATGGTTATGTTTGAAGGTATAGTAATCCCAATAATGTTATGTTGTTTGCAAGGCATGGGCTTTAGATGAGGAAGTCTGTGAACAAGGATGGAAGTGTTGGAAATTAAATACTTGAGAAAAATATGTGGTATGATATGGTTTGATCATGTAAGTACTAAAAGAGTAAGAGAGAAGTGTGGTAATAACAGTGTGGTTGAGAGAGGTGGAGAGGGTCTGACTATGAGCAAGGATAGGCTAACGAAGAGGATATATGTGTCAGAAGTGGATGGAACAAGGAGAAGGGGTAGGTCAAACTGGAGACGGAAGGATTAAGTGAAACATTTTTTGAGTGACAAAGGCCTGATCATGTAGGAGGGTGAAAGGTGTGCACGGGAGTGGGATTTGGAGTGATGTGGTATACAGGGGCTGATGTGCTGTAAATGGACTGGAAAGGTCTGGGGGGGGGCTGGTTGTGGATAGGAGCTGTGGTTTCAGTGCACCACACAACAGATAAAG
Source organism: Panulirus ornatus (assembly GCF_036320965.1). Lineage (NCBI taxonomy): Eukaryota > Metazoa > Arthropoda > Malacostraca > Decapoda > Palinuridae > Panulirus > Panulirus ornatus. The sequence goes on from NC_092278.1 coordinate 33,496,534, forward strand.
AATAGACGTGACCAAATGTAGCCTTTCTTTGCCTGTTCCAAGCACTACCTTGCTAACACAGGAAATGGAAATCAAGTATAATAACCTGAAAATTATATATCTATACATATAAGATCTTTTGCCTAGAATGAAGGCAAGAGACCCAGAAGACTCTGAATATTATACAATAAATGCAGAAGGACTGCAATACCACACCAAAATTGGGCAAAGTCTCTGTATATTCCAAATTACACACAACTACTACCAAATCAAAGCAAAGAGTGATTATAAAAAAAATCACCCTCAATGTCTTGATCAATTTTCAGCTTATCATAATACAAAAAGAAAACAAATGACAAGTGAAAGAAACATTAAAGTGCATGACATGTTGAAGGAACAGCATAAATCAAGAAGACATACAAGAATATGCATATAAGAATAAGTACACAATGGGACATGAGAAAAGGGGAACAAAAAATGTTTTGGGCAACTTTACACACCACGAGGTGTGCTGAAGGGCAACACAGGAAAACATAGGACACAAGATAGCACAAATGAAAATGAGGTAAAGTATTTGTACACTGGGCAACATACAACAGCACAGGTGAACATGAGGAAACAGAACATGGGAAAACAGAAAATGTGAGGAAAATTATGGAACACAAGAGAAATCAGTTGAACACTGAACATCAGGGAATTTCTTGGATCACCAACAAACAGGGAAATACAACTGAACAAGAAAAAAACATAAAATTTTGAAGCAAAGGAGAAAAGGAGAAGACTGGGGAACATTAGGAACAATAAATAACAAGAGAGACAGGAGGAAAACAAAAGTGACGCAAAGAACCAAAGAACATGAAGGGAAACGGATGGGTATGTGAAAGCCTGCTGATAGACCAGACTATTTTCCACTCATTTCATCAAAACTTAGTCTTTCTATCAATCCTTCCTCTGTCAAACATCATCTATCATTACCTCTCACCCTCTTGTTTCTCTGTGATCCAACCATTAATCATGTTTTTATTATTCCTTTTTCTTCATCTATTTCTACAATCAATATCTACATTCTCACTTCTTAGTCCGGTGAAGTATAATTCTCAAGCATAAAAAAGGAAAACCTAACTATACAACCTCCACAATGTGGAAAAGCTCAATGAATACACATAATCTACTAGCAAATCTGATGTATCCAATATGTTAAAAAGAAACTGATCAGTCCTGAGGGGCCTGCATCATAAGTCTCTGGCTAATACCTTTATCTGGTACCATTCTTTGCAGTAAACCCAAAAGCACATCTTCAACAAACATATTTCTCTTTGCCCACAATTTTGAATTTTCAGGCGACATGAAATTCTTTGATACAATTTCCTGTTCATCCTTTTAATATTTCATCTAGCAATTTTCTTTAATAGTACTTTAATTCACAATGACAAATGTCTTTGCAAAACTAATAAGTGTTTTAGTAAACAGTTAGTCCTTTATTAATTACCTGCTTGTACTGTATGGGAGATTTACACTTGTGAGGCCTCAAGATTATTTGCATGCTTTTACTGGTATAAGGTAATACTGTCCTCTATTTATGAGTCAACAGTTTCTAAGATGTTTCTTTAGGCTAACTGGTCTGCATTGTTTAGGCAGTAATTTGATTCCTCTTTTGTGTATGTTTTTTTTTTTTTTGCTTTGTCGCTGTCTCCCGCGTTTGCGAGGTAGCGCAAGGAAACAGACGAAAGAAATGGCCCAACCCACCCCCATACACATGTATATACATACGTCCACACACGCAAATATACATACCTACACAGCTTTCCATGGTTTACCCCAGACGCTTCACATGCCTTGATTCAATCCACTGACAGCACGTCAACCCCGGTATACCACATCGTTCCAATTCACTCTATTCCTTGCCCTCCTTTCACCCTCCTGCATGTTCAGGCCCCGATCACACAAAATCTTTTTCACTCCATCTTTCCACCTCCAATTTGGTCTCCCTCTTCTCCTCGTTCCCTCCACCTCCGACACATATATCCTCTTGGTCAATCTTTCCTCACTCATTCTCTCCATGTGACCAAACCATTTCAAAACACCCTCTTCTGCTCTCTCAACCACGCTCTTTTTATTTCCACACATCTCTCTTACCCTTACGTTACTTACTCGATCAAACCACCTCACACCACACATTGTCCTCAAACATCTCATTTCCAGCACATCCATCCTCCTGCGCACAACTCTATCCATAGTCCACGCCTCGCAACCATACAACATTGTTGGAACCACTATTCCTTCAAACATACCCAGTTTTGCTTTCCGAGATAATGTTCTCGACTTCCACACATTCTTCAAGGCTCCCAGAATTTTCGCCCCCTCCCCCACCCTATGATCCACTTCCGCTTCCATGTTTCCATCCGCTGCCAGATCCACTCCCAGATACCTAAAACACTTCACTTCCTCCAGTTTTTCTCCATTCAAACTCACCTCCCAATTGACTTGACCCTCAACCCTACTGTACCTAATAACCTTGCTCTTATTCACATTTACTCTTAACTTTCTTCTTTCACACACTTTACCAAACTCAGTCACCAGCTTCTGCAGTTTCTCACATGAATCAGCCACCAGCGCTGTATCATCAGCGAAACAACAACTGACTCACTTCCCAAGCTCTCTCATCCCCAACAGACTTCATACTTGCCCCTCTCCAAAACTCTTGCATTCACCTCCCTAACAACCCCATCCATAAACAAATTAAACAACCATGGAGACATCACACACCCCTGCCGCAAACCTACATTCACTGAGAACCAATCACTTTCCTCTCTTCCTACACGTACACATGCCTTACATCCTCGATAAAACCTTTTCACTGCTTCTAACAACTTGCCTCCCACACCATATATTCTTAATACCTTCCACAGAGCATCTCTATCAACTCTATCATATGCCTTCTCCAGATCCATAAATGCTACATACAAATCCATTTGCTTTTCTAAGTATTTCTCACATACATTCTTCAAAGCAAACACCTGATCCACACATCCTCTACCACTTCTGAAACCACACTGCTCTTCCCCAATCTGATGCTCTGTACATGCCTTCACCCTCTCAATCAATACCCTCCCATATAATTTGCCAGGAATACTCAACAAACTTATACCTCTGTAATTTGAGCACTCACTCTTATCCCCTTTGCCTTTGTACAATGGCACTATGCACGCATTCCGCCAATCCTCAGGCACCTCACCATGAGTCATACATACATTAAATAACCTTACCAACCAGTCAACAATACAGTCACCCCCTTTTTTAATAAATTCCACTGCAATACCATCCAAACCTGCTGCCTTGCCAGCTTTCATCTTCCGCATAGCTTTTACTACCTCTTCTCTGTTTACCAAATCATTTTCCCTAACCCTCGCACTTTGCACACCACCTCGACCAAAACACCCTATATCAGCCACTCTATCATCAAACACATTCAACAAACCTTCAAAATACTCACTCCATCTCCTTCTCACATCACCACTACTTGTTATCACCTCCCCATTTGTGCCCTTCACTGAAGTTCCCATTTGCTCCCTTGTCTTACGCACTTTATTTATGTGTTACGTATGCTATTTCATGTATATCTGCTAAGCTTGATTGGTCTATGCTTTGTCATAACATCAGAGAGAGGATTGGCTATTGCCTCTCATCTTTTTTAGAACACTGCTAGAATTCCATTCAGTCCTGGTGTTGAGTTCTCTTTACAATGATAGACTGCTAAAATTTTGTCTTTTTCTGAAAACCCTATATCTGTAAATGCACACTTGTTAAATTCATTAAATACATATTCATTCATTCTCCCTTGTACTAAATACAGACTTTCACTAGTCAATGAACATTAAGCAGATTCTTTTGGGGTGTCCAATCTCTGGCTTTTTATTCTCCTTTTTCTTATATATTATCTAAATAAGACTCAGATTTCAATGCATACCTTGTATTACCTTCTCTTCTTTTATACTTTGTTCTCTTCTAAGTAACTCCATTATTTCTTTGTATTAATTTCTTATTTTCACTTCTAATTGTTTCAATCTATATCCACTTGTAACAAATCTTAGTTTTTCTTCCATTCTCTTTCATTCATCCACTATCCACTACCTTTCAGCATCTTTCTCAAATGTTTTTCTTTATTCCTTTATGTGGGACTAATCTTATAATTATCTAATTTTGGAACTGGTAAAAGACTCCTTTTCCTGTTTTTGCATTACTGTTATCGACAGTGCTGTCTGTTTATCATTTTCACTGACAAGAGGTTTTTTCCATACATATTCACCATTTCCCACATTAGCGAGGTAGCATCAAGAACAGATGACAGCCTCAGAGGGGAAAATCCTCAACTGGCTAGTGTCTTTGTTTCTTCTTTTACAGAAGTAAAACACTACCTCGAATGACATGACTAATTTCATTAAAGGTTTCATTTTGTATGTTCGAGTGAAGTATGTTTCTTGCTAGTTCCTTCAATGTCACCATTAAAAAGTTATTTGTTTTTGTGTTTTCACTAATGATCCTACTCTGCTCCTGGCCTATTCATTCATTTAATCTGATTTCCATGTTTAGTGTGCTTTTCTGCTAATCCAGTCACTCCTCAGTTTCCATATCCCAATATTTTCATTGCTCTTTACCATCCAAGATCTAACATCAATCTTCATGTCTTTTTGTACCTAATCTTGATTTATGTATCTACCTTCATTATTTACATTTAACCACTCTCTTTTATATGGTACCATTTTTCTTTTAACTATTTAGTCCTTTATGTGTAAAGATCTTACCTAACTGTTATTCCAGCTGAGTGCAAGAATCTGCATCTGCTACCCAATCTGCACTGGAGGTATAAATGAAGACATCAGCATCACCTAATGCACAATTTACAGTAAATGTGAAAATCTTAAAAACTCAAACTAGTGTGGAGGTCTTAGTTCACTATTTAAATCTATGGACATAGACTGAATATATGTGAGAGTGACCTGGGAAGATATAAGCATCTGATACACCCCATCTACATGGGAACAGCGCTAATGAAAGTATACCTACAAATAGCAACTAATCTTTTAATTTCTGTCCTTATGGTTCCAGAAAGATTTATCCACTAAAAGAGAGGAAATGTAAAGAAAGGGGAAAACTTAAAATGATATATGAAATTAAACTGCTTGGATGAAGCAGTACAACTTAAAATTACCTATATTCTCTAGGTATTAAATGTTATTATTTCAATACAATTAGAGAGATGAGATGGACTGAGGATAAAAAGCCAGAGAATGGAAATAATGAAGAATCTTGGGTGAAGTAGTATTGCACTATTTATAATAAAGAGGAAGAATAAAGAGAGAAATAATTAAGAATTTACCTTCACCATCAAGGACTTCAGTAATTTTCTCTCCAAATGTTGATTGAACATACTTTTCAAGTAAACCAAAATCTTCCTGTACAAACTTCTCACTGGTCTTGAGCGTCCCAAGCATTCTCCCATTAGCAATTACAGTACGCATCCCTGGGGCTAGTGAAAGCACCTGCAATGTAATTACTCGAACATGAATCATTCAAATCACTGCCTTCACATTTGTGTTTTTCTCCGCATCAATCAACATTCAAAAGCCTCTCTATATTCATTATAGCAACAGTTATAAAGTGTACCATGAAAAATTATACAAAAATATTCATAATTCACCGAAAAAGAATTGTAGACTTCCAACATTACCTTTTTACAATATAATGAATAGATTTCAAACACCTCATGGTTTAATGAAGCTAGACGAGATTGGAATGCCTCCATGTCTAATCCCTGCAAATAGTGATTGCCATAATTATCTCTGCATGGTGATTATATATGCAATAAACAGATATTTCTGAATATCTACAGAACTCAGTACATGGCTAATTAAGATTAGGGTACAAATAAGTGAAAATTCCCAACAAGTGGATATATAGCTTCAAAATTCTGTGTGTGACAGAGAAATGGGAGTCATATCATCCATAACCTGTCACCAGTCCCTGAAATAAACTTCCAAGTGTTACAAGTATTTCATCATCTTTTGAGAAAAATATTTTCAGTGAGTTGAAACAATAATACTTTTAATTACATAACCCTAGGATCCCTTCTACAGGAATCATGCAGCTTCATGATTGCACTCCTTTGAAGTGAGAAGTTATTTGATAATGTACTCACTCTCATCAAATGACAATGATACAACCAATATGAAAGTGACCTTTCACTCGAGGCATAGCCACAGTTTGGTGGAGTATGGTAACAACAAGGAGCTGTAATAATCTTATAAATATAAGAGAACAGAACATACACTGCATCACCTACAGCAAAGCAATGACCATGTCTATGAGACAGATATAGTTGTCGGACCATGAAGATAAACAAAGCAAAAAATGGTAAGGATTATAATACTTGAATGTAGGTTTGCGGCAGGGGTGTGTGATGTCTCCATGGTTGTTTAATTTGTTTATGGATGGGGTTGTTAGGGAGGTAAATGCAAGAGTTTTGGAAAGAGGGGCAAGTATGAAGTCTGTTGGGGATGAGAGAGCTTGGGAAGTGAGTCAGTTGTTGTTCGCTGATGATACAGCGCTGGTGGCTGATTCATGTGAGAAACTGCAGAAGCTGGTGACTGAGTTTGGTAAAGTGTGTGGAAGAAGAAAGTTAAGAGTAAATGTGAATAAGAGCAAGGTTATTAGGTACAGTAGGGTTGAGGGTCAAGTCAATTGGGAGGTGAGTTTGAATGGAGAAAAACTGGAGGAAGTGAAGTGTTTTAGATATCTGGGAGTGGATCTGGCAGCGGATGGAACCATGGAAGCGGAAGTGGATCATAGGGTGGGGGAGGGGGCGAAAATTCTGGGGGCCTTGAAGAATGTGTGGAAGTCGAGAACATTATCTCGGAAAGCAAAAATGGGTATGTTTGAAGGAATAGTGGTTCCAACAATGTTGTATGGTTGCGAGGCGTGGGCTATGGATAGAGTTGTGCGCAGGAGGATGGATGTGCTGGAAATGAGATGTTTGAGGACAATGTGTGGTGTGAGGTGGTTTGATCGAGTGAGTAACGTAAGGGTAAGAGAGATGTGTGGAAATAAAAAGAGCGTGGTTGAGAGAGCAGAAGAGGGTGTTTTGAAGTGGTTTGGGCACATGGAGAGAATGAGTGAGGAAAGATTGACCAAGAGGATATATGTGTCGAAGGTGGAGGGAACGAGGAGAAGAGGGAGACCAAATTGGAGGTGGAAAGATGGAGTGAAAAAGATTTTGTGTGATCGGGGCCTGAACATGCAGGAGGGTGAAAGGAGGGCAAGGAATAGAGTGAATTGGAGCGATGTGGTATACCGGGGTTGACGTGCTGTCAGTGGATTGAATCAAGGCATGTGAAGCGTCTGGGGTAAACCATGGAAAGCTGTGTAGGTATGTATATTTGCGTGTGTGGACGTATGTATATACATGTGTATGGGGGGGGTTGGGCCATTTCTTTCGTTTGTTTCCTTGCGCTACCTCGCAAACGCGGGAGACAGCGACAAAGTATAATAAAATAAAATAATTAATCAATACCACCACATCAGAGATTGGAATACCCTTAATCCTATTCTGTTTAATAAATTCATTTGGAAATCAAAAAGAGTGCAGTGAAAGTACTTTACTAAGGTACTCCCTGGACCCTATGTATTAACTCAGTACTTCTTTCGGTGCAATGACCAAACCTGAGAAGCACATTCTACTATTGGCCTTACACAGCTTGATATATATTTCTGTATACGTGTACTTGAAACTATTCTATTTCTGTATACATGTACTTGAAACTATTCTGTCATTTGTCAGCAGGCAGAATGTCTCCTTAACTATTCTCCTAATGTGACAGATTAGTGATGATGTATACTCCCAAGTCCTTCTCATATGTCCAATCCTAAAGATTATTTTCTGCTAGATAATTACAATCATATTGAGACCTTCTTTCATTTTGTCCCAACCTCATTACTTTACATTTGCTGGAATTGAATTAAATTTTTTTCTTTTATAACTGATCGCCAATTCCCGCATTATCGAGGTAGCGACAGGAACTGCCGAAGGTAATGAAGAAAGGGGTGAAGGAAGGGGAAAAAAGATTTCTAACTCCATGTCCCCTGCATCACTTAGATGGCAACTAAAGCAGTGGGAGCAGAAGCCTGGAAACCCTCCCCTTCCTGTATTTCAATTTCTAAAATAGGAAACAGAGCTGAATTTCATCAAGCAGATATCGGACCATGACATGATTGAAGGGTAATGCAAACATATATCAACAAGAGGTGTAAAATATGCAAATTTTTAAGAGTGAAAAATTTCATTGTCTCTTACATAGCGTCATGTGAGCCTTGAGAGAGATCTTGGACCTCTAGGGACTTGAATCAGAAACCTCTTAATCCCATCCTTACTATTAAGGTAAATGCCTTTCTTCCCATTAAACAGTGATGAGTTAAGCTTGGCCTGGGTGCAACTTACAACCAATCAACATCCTCCACTAAGTGATGACATCATCCCTTGGCCACTGGGACTGATCTGCCATGTAATTATCTATCTATCTATTTCTGACATCTGTTTCCACCTGGAACTCCCTCAAGGGGTGGCTAAGGCAACAGAATCTCCATAACTAATAAACTCTAGTGCCACTTCTTAGCCATTAGTGCTTTAGTGTTCTCTGAAAACAGATAGCAACCTAATGGTTGTCACTATCAATTTAGAGAAATGTTTTTCAAAAGAGAGGCCAAAGAAGGATGGGAAGCAAAAACATATTTCTGTTTTTCCTCATTCTTTTGTACAAAGGCACTACCACTGGTCTTTTCCAGATACCTAGGCAGGTTCTGTAATTATAAGTACCCTCAGCTCCCTTCCTGCTTCAAAAACTTGCTAGAAAAAAGAACTGTCCCTTCACGAAAACAGCCTGATTTCTGAATAAGGATGCAATATTTTGTGTATCTATGAAAAAAAATCAAAACACGTTTTAAAGAACTACTCCTTTATGTAACAGAACAATGAACACATGATGAAAAATGTTAAAATGTTTTACAGCGTTATATACATTAATCATGTATCAATGGTGTTACTTTATGCATCATAATCAATGAAACTAAACTCAGACAGACAAAACTGAAAACTGTAAAAAAGGAATTATATATATTCACTTCTCTTGAGAAACAGCACAAACTTTTTTTACTTACTGGGATTTCATAGTCAGTCCATTTCTTACTTCCATCTAATATTTTTCTTGCATTTTCCTTCACTAAAACCTTTGCTAAGAACTGACGTGCAACAGCTGGCGATAAAGTTTTTTGTGCCACCTCCACTGCTCGACTGAATATCTTTGAAGCTTCACTCGTTGTATCCCCATTGTGAATAGCAAAGAGACGAATGCTATTACTTTCCCGCTGTAAAAAAAAAATACAAATAAAAATTATGTAAATTCTCAAGCACCTGTCACAAAATTAGATTTAATATGAAAATAACATACTACATGTGGTGCAGCATGATCTTAGAAGACAAATGACATATTTCTCCCAGAACACATCCAACTGGGATTATTTCATCAGGAACCAAAAGCAGTGAACAGATAATGAGGAAAATCTATATCTCTGATGCCTGTTCCAATTGAAACCCCCTAAAAGGGGTGGCCATGGTAACCGAGTCTCCATAACTAAAGAGCTCCAGTGCCGCTTCTTAGCCTTTAGTGCCTAAGCCTCAACAGGCCACTAGCTGAGGGCAAGTCTAGGGCAGTGTTTGCAGAGGCTCCCACCTAATATCCTAATGACTACTTCTAATACTCCTACAAACTACTTCTACCTAATGTTCCTGCATAAATGTTCCTATCTACTACTTCTATCTACTGTTTCCACTAAACTGCCAAAAGGCAGGACTAGCACAGTGCTCATCACAGGAAAATCTAGAGTAACAAAGAATGAGCTGCATGAGTTAAGTGTTATCAAGAATTACATATGACAGAGATTGTATGTGTGTGGACAGAATGCTAGTGGTTCACATGTTAGTGAGGCAGAAAGTGTCAATAAATATGATACAAATAGGCTATAAATTAAATAAATCTAAAAGATACCACACAACAACAGTGCCATCTTCTAGACATTCCATTGATGTAAACATGGTAGAGTCATGAGGTACGAATATGAAAAATACTAGGATTCAAATGAGGGGGGAAAAATTTGTAAGTATGACTTCCTAGCCTATATTACAGCTGAGAAAGTTTTCCCTTCTACCAGTACTAATGCCATGTTGTGCAAAAGAACTAAAGAGATCACATTCTTAATTCTACTGGAATCATTAGCACAAAAAAAAATGATCATTGTAACTACACTGACATGTCTATCCTTTTGAGACAATTTCAATTGTGCAAAGAATAAACTAATAATACTAATGGACAAGCAAAGTATATTCACCTAAGATACAGGGAATGTAATTCTTTAAACAAGAAAACAAGGTAATGTAATTCTTTAAACAAGTATCAGGGGCTGTCAAACACACCTTCAAAATCAAGACATATGCATAAGTCACCAGTTTCCTCTGCATGCAGATTTACCTTCCATATCAACACGTTTAGCCAAGTGATTCTACTGGTCTGTGGACTAAGCACTATTCTAAAATATGAGAATTTTAAATCAATATAAAACCAAATGTACATCAAGAATTTTGTTGGTAAAATCTATAACAGAGAATATTTCAAAGCCCTTTGAGAGTAAGATGAGTTATTTTCACACATACATCATGCTGAAAACAAGAAAAATACTTTGTTCTACATTTGCTTATTTTGGAGGTTACCAATCTCTAGAGGAAATTCTGAAGAGGGGTAAGTAAAAAATGCAAATAAACATAAATATACAGAGATAGGGATATATACATGGTATGTTCATACAGAACATATGGCATATAAGAGGACTGTCATGAAAATATCTAACCATACAGTAGAGAAGAAACAGAGAGTGATGGGAAGGGATAGATGTGCTGAGAAAACTGAATTTGGTTAGGAATATTTCTGAGGAAGATGCTACAAGAATGACTGTGGATAAAATGCAGTAAAAGTATTTTGAGTACAGAGTGGTGTAACTCAACAGTTCAACTCGGTGCACATATTCAAAAACTAAGAAGCTCATTATAAGTGTAAAGCCCATGTTTCAATTTAACTCTCAAGGCATAAGCTGAGGATATATGGAAATGAAAATGGAGTGAAGATCCATGATTATCTTTTTGAAAGATTCAGTTCCTTCTTTAAAACTTTATTTCTCCTCAACCAACCTTGAATCTTAATCTTTCCATGCTGCTCCTACTCTTTCATGATCTATTCTTAAAATGCTATACATTTCTGTGGCAGCTGGAAATCGACTCCAATATCAAAGCATTAACCTAAAAAACTGACATAAACAGATAGGGAGATGTAGTTTTGGTGATTTGCACATGACAGCTACAGAATAGATTTGAGTGAGTGTGGCCGTTTCTTATCTGTTTCTGGTGCTATCCTACTCATGCAGGAAAAAGTGGACTTGGAAAAAAGGGGAAACTTAGTAAGTGGGGATAAAAATTGTATTGCAGATTCTCTATCTACAGAAAACTTGGATTCACTTATCAATGAAAAATTCTACATCTATAAACTCTCTGGAAACAAGAAAATTCTTGAAAAATCACTTAAATCATTTCATATCTATTCATCAGTTACTTCATTACAAATATGGATACCAGCATACGCATTATAAATATACCTATCTAAATAGTCAACATCTTAATCATAAGAAACATAGATGCCTCTCATTCACTTCAAAAAATTCATTGGTGTACTGACCAGGTACTTCACAGCTTCTAGCAGCAGAGCCCTTCCTTCATAGGTATCAAAATCTCCTACGATCCACACAGTTAAGGGGCGCAAGGCAGGTTCACTTTTAGTTGTAATGTAATGACATGAATCTGCAATGATACCAGTCATCTCTGGAGCTTTAAGCACAGAAAAATCTTCTGCAGAAATGCTGGAGACAAGTTTGTCCGAGGTGCCAGTCAGATCAATGTACGTTGAGCTCTTTGTACTTAAGATCCTCTCATTCAGTCTGCAAGTACAAAGAAAACAATGTTAAGAAAATCATAAACATATAAGCATACATATGTAAAGTAATGATGGATTACAATGAAAGAAGGCTGCATTATAATGATTATACTGCAGGAAATAAGTTGCAGGACTCTGTGCGTCAAAGAGATGTAGGAGTTGATATTATCCAAAACGTGTTGCCAGGGGCCCATCTTTAGAGGATAATTAGGGAGACCAAATGCATTATGGAAATATTTAAACTGCAAGTTTATGGACAAGGAAATACTCAGCAAGCTGTTCACATCCTTTATATCCTACATAAAGCCAAAGATATAACGTACTTCCCAAGTTTGATCATTGCACCTAAAGGAGCACAATGAGCTAACACAGATGGTTGGGAGGATAAGGCAACAAAGATGGTGCTTAAATTAAGAGAAGTGAGTCACAAGAACAGACTAGAAGCCTTATACTTGCCCACAATGGAAGAGAGAAGAGTGAAGGGTGACCTGATCATAACCCTAATGACAATGCACAGATTGCAGTAGAAATAGAAAAATAACCTGATGACAAAATGAAATCAAGCAAGAAATTTGCTACTGAAGATGTAAAGAGTACTTTAATAATATAAAAATTGTGGTGAATGGTATAAACTGAATGAGGATGCAGAAAATTTGTACAGCATACTGCCAGCTGTGCAGGTAATTTATCCCCCTCTCTAAGGAGCATAGCCTAAGTTGCTTTGCTGTTGTGCAGGCTACCTGCAACATCCATTTGGCTGCCTTTACCACTGCTTCAGCACATCCATTAGACTGAGGGAAGTAGGCTGAGGAGGTGCAGGCCATGATTCCCCATTTTTTTGTAGAAAGCTTCCATTTCTGCTGTCAAGATTGGTTCCCCCATCAGAGGTGATCTCTTTGGGTGCATCCCATCTCCTAAAGAAGGTGAGCAGCCTTGAGATAACTTGTGATTTTCCCGCGTAGGTTCGAATCATACTCACTAGGTCATGTAAATGGTGCAATGAAAGCAAGAAGTCCATCCTCACTTCATTATAAAGAAGTATCCTTTCACAAGAGAGGGCATTAACTTTTTTCCCCTCCTTCATATTGGGTGATTACTTTCATTTTCAATTCCAAATTGAGTGTCTTCCTCAACTTCTTGCCAGATCTATCAATATGTGATGAGTCTTGCTCAGCATCTTCTTTGAGATATAATACAAAAATGGTTTAATCCAGCACAAAAATTCCTAAGATTCACTTTAACACACGCTTCCTGAACAGCAACTGAGAACAAGAACTGAGAGAGATGCTGTGATGTAGACAATGATGGGATATCATCTGACAGTCACTATTGCACACATGCAGCCATTAGAACTGGTGGACATACGACCAAACTTAATCTTTATGTATATCTTTTAATCTATATTTTTTCTAGTCTTATGTATGGATGGTCATAAGTCACATAGGTTGTAAGTAGGGGATAGGCAGTAAAAAAAATGAGATATTGACCTCACTTGACAAATCAAATCAAACCTTTGAAATATACAAAGAGAAGCAGTTCTATAAGTGTGCAAGTTCGTGCTCCACTTTTACACGCTAAACATGGGTTGAACCTTAAAGCTGCAGGAACCCCTTCAGAGGAAGGGATCCTGGGGTTATATAATAATAACTATCAGTCTTCTCCAATTTATTTCTAAAAACATCCAATGATTAACTCTCTATAATCGTAATAATTCCATAATAAATCAAAAGCCCACCAAGATCTCTACCAACACCATCTCAGCCCAACAGTTTATCACTGACCATGACAGAATCAGTATGTAAATGTTGTTTTATTCAAATCAATAAACTCCTGACAGACACAGTAGAAGCAAGAAGCCCTAACCTAAAGTGGGTCATCTGCTTATTTGCTCTATTCCTTAAATCTTGAAAAAAAAAAAAAGAGCACAAAATCTCCACTAGGTTATATCCCACAAAAATACTGCAACTAAAAAGGTCATTCTATGTTTGTAACAAAAATATTAAGAAGGTTATCAATTAAAATGCAAACTATTACAGACAATGACAAGATCTTATAACTCACCTTGGCATGATATTTGGGAGAGCCATAAGCCAATCAACAACATCATGTTTGTCACTTAGTTCACCTTTATAAACAGCACGCTGTAATGACTGTGTCGTTCGCATAACTTCCATTAATACAACTTCTTCAAATTCATCAACATTTAGATGCTTCTCAGGCAATGGAATGCCATTCATAAGTGCCTGCAAACAAAATATTTTTAATAAAACAATAATTCGAGCATATTTAATAAAAAAAATTCATAACCATTAACTCTGTTCCAATGTGAATGGGGAAAATGAAGTTTATATAAGCATGCAACATATTTGGTAATAAATTCCACAGAAGTAGGTTCCCAAGCCTTTCCCCATAAGCTGACAAAAAGTGGATGCTATAACTCTTATCAATTACATTCAACAAAATGCTAAAAACCATGGTCTCATTCACAAATTTAAAGAAATACATTCCAATCCCTGGGGACTGCTGCTTATCATAAAAGGCAACTAAAAGAGGTAGGAGCAGAGGGTCAGAAACACTCCACTCCTTGTATCTAATCTTGTAAAACTGTGAACTGAAGAAGAAGCCAAGTGAGGAATAATGATCCTCTTTGATAGCCCATGTTAAGGTGTCTGAATGTGAGGAGATGTAACCAAGATTAGAAGTATGAGAGGAAGTATGCTTCAGAAGATGATCCTCAATATTCTGATTATAAGTGAAACTAAGCTCAAGGGGAGGTAGATGAAAGGTTTGGATTTGTCCAAGGTGTAAAGTCAGGGATTAGTGTAAAGGAAAGAGCAGAGGAACAGTTGGCACTTCTACAGAAGTGGAATATGTTAAAAGACATAGTAAGGAGAATTTCAGACTGAGAGGAGTGAGAATGAAGATGAATAAATAATGAGAGCTGAGTGACTGCCAATACTTATGCACAGGTAACAAGTGGAGTAAGGATACGAGGCAAGTGTTTTGGGAGGATTCGAGTGGCTGCATCAGCAATTTTGACGAATGTGATCAAATATTGGTTAAAGGTCAATGGACATGTATGAAGAAAGATATGAGCAACATAAGAGGAATTAAGGGTAAATTCAAAGAAAACAGGAATATGACAATGGATGAAGATGTAAGTATGAATATATAAGTCCAGTAAGTATAGACTTCCCCAATATACAGTCACTGAGAAAGAGGAGGATGAATACAGATTCTTCTTCAGTTTTACTCATAATACCATAAGAGAATATATAATGGCTTACCTGTGGTAGATTACTGATGCCAGCTTTTTCAACAAATTCTTGTGCAAGCAGGCGACCAACATCATAATCAGAATCCTCACCAAACACATCATCCAGGTCAACACTAGGATACTTACTCTTGAAGAGGTTTGTTATGTCAGCCACAGTAACATCTTCTTGAACATTTGAATACACCTGAAAATCACAAGTCTTTTAATTACCAGGAATTTTATGAATAAGTTCATCAAAAACCTTACCATTATCCTTTAACACCTTCAGCTTCACATTTTTACTCAATCCATCCAGCCACTACCTCTGACCTTGTTCTTCATTGTTCTTTTTACTCACCCTCTGTTCAATGCACCATCCCTGCAATCTTCCTCTTTTCTCATTCTATCTACTCTCTCAGTAACCCCCCCCCCTAGTACTTGAACATAAAGTCTTCTGTTCAATACAATCTTACAGATTCAAACTACTTGCTATCCTCTCATAATTATCAGATAACAGGAACTCCATTTCAAAACAAAACACTTTTCCATCAAGACACAAAATCCTCTATTTTTTCTGTGGTCACAAATTCATTCCACCCCTTAGCAGCATTTTGTGCAAGTAAATTCATTTTTTTTTGTGCATGTACATTAATTTTTTTCATAATATAGATTACATCAGCATATTCAATGCTATTCTATGCTTGTGCAGTGTTGGGTGCTGTGATGTATATGAGACGGCATTCACACTATGGCTTGCAAGGAGTACAATCATGTAGAAAGAGACTGAAGAGGGCTGGAGAAAGAGGAGCTCTCAGGGGGTTCAGCTTTCAAGGTGTGGCCTTTGTAGATAACTTAGCAGCTGGCTATGAGGTTGGTCAATTATCTTTTTGCAATTCTGGTGTAGTATAAAATACTTTGATGATGTCTACAGCCAATGTAGGTGTAAAGGTTACAGTTGGGTGAAATAATTCACTATGTATTGTGCAAGATTTGCATGCACATAATGTTGTAGTGGAGTGTTTGGGTCTGTAATTATGATGGTTAATGAATGTAAGGGGTTTTGCATGTTTCTGCAATGAAATAGATTTTCATGGAGTTTGGATAGTAATGATGATACTGTCTAAAAAGGTAGGAGTTGGGTTTTCATGTGTTCCTGGATGGGTATGATGCTGGCAAGTTTCCGACTGGGTGGGATTTTTGTCATGATGCAAGAAGTGGCTAAAGACATTATTCAACTTCTTAAGACTGCTACTGGGCTATGGTGTTTTAAGTGAAAGTTTGGAATAATGTCAAGGCCTGCTGCCAGAAATCCTAAATATACTGAGTGAATTTTGAGCATGGATAGGAGTCAATGGTGGAAGGGCACTTAGGTCAGGTTGGACTATATGTAGGTTTTTCCATGACTATCCTCTTAAGACATGTGTTACGTTTATGGGTAGGTTTTGATGTTTTTGAATATGTTTCTGTGTTCTTTGAGAGATATGATGCTGTTGCATTATGTTAACAGAAATTCATATGTGGGGGAAGGGGTGGAAAAGTTGAGAATCCTCTAAAACATTCACGACAGTCAGGTGCTGTTGACTTTGTGGTTCACCATGATGAGGTAAAAGTGCAATTTTGGAATTTGTTTTAGTTATTAGGGTGGTAACAGAAATGTTCCAAATTTGGACTTGTTGTACAGTTTGAGCAGATAACTAATGATTTTGTCAGATCATTCTTTTGTTTTGTAATATTTGTGTTTCATGGGGATAAGTTTGGATTATACTGCTGTCTTTGACCATGTGGTTGTACATATCTTTATTGGCTTGAATGATAATATCATTGAAATGAAAAATAGCATTCACTTCCCACACTAAAAAAACTAATGGTAAGGTGACAGACAAACTAAATACCCTCAGAACACTCACCTGCAGCAGCTTTGGACAAGAAAATGAAATCCTCTGCACCTTCAACAAACAATGACTGCCCCACTTTAAACCATGTTTCACCTTCCATATCATCACAAAAGCAAACATGACAATATTAGAAACCATAAAAAACAAAAGCACTCAGAAAATTCAACAGCTGCTTAGGAACCATAAACATTTATCAGCAGAAAAGAAACAACAAATGGCATGTATGTTTTCTAATGTCTAGTCATGAACTAAATATAAGACAAAAAAAAAAAAGCTTTTCAGTTAGTAAAAATCTGTATGCAATGATAGTTGTGTTTCGCCCAATCATATATTTGTGTTTCCTATGATTCAGCACTCCTAAGTTATATAACATGGGCAAAAAAAAAGTTTTCCCATTCAACAAGCAAATTTAGGTAAATACTCTCCCTAAAACCTAATCATACTGTCATCTCCACAGGAAGTAATTATGATGCAATCAAGTTTCAATCAGGTGTTTTTCTTGGTTATCATATAAAACAAGAATGTGTCCAATGACAGAAAAACAGACTGACAGACATGGGGTGAACACATAGCATTCCACATACATTAAGTGCAGAGCAAATACCTTCAATTCATTTCTACCTTCCTTAACAAGCTTAGCACACAATATTACATATGAACACTGATCCCTTTCCCATACAAGCTACTTCACAATCACCCACCAATCTTCTAAAGATAAATAAAAAGTACACCCTTGCCTCACACTTCAAACACCTGTAATCACATTTCCACTAACCCAGCAATCATCACAATGACAAAATACAAAACCAACAATGAGATGAGAAACACTAAAGAAACATATCCTATCTTAATCTTCAACAACACTCCACCAAAAATACTTCCATCCAAATCTACAATCCTCAGTGAAGTAGATGACACTTTTCCTCTGCACTTTGGACACCATTCACCTCCACAACATACAAACAATGATTCATCATAGCACACAACTCCTCATGCCAAATAACCAACTTCCTCAATGTAAACACCATGCAAATATTCCTCTACTGTCCTGCATTCACATAGCCAAGACAAACATAAATCACCTCACTTTTTGGCCTGTAGTCTTGGCCAGAGAATGTGGCTGACTTCCTAAGTGCTGCTGGAGCCCATACAAAGGGTCCTGGGGTTG
This sequence comes from Panulirus ornatus, assembly GCF_036320965.1. Lineage (NCBI taxonomy): Eukaryota > Metazoa > Arthropoda > Malacostraca > Decapoda > Palinuridae > Panulirus > Panulirus ornatus. The sequence continues at coordinate 33,514,915 of NC_092278.1, forward strand.
CATATATAGGTAAGTCTTATACTTGTCTTCACATCCCAAATTCTTTTGTTCTAATATCATTTCTACACTCCCCATGCTACTTTAAGAATGAACTTATAATTATGACAAGTAAGCATTTTCCAGTATTACAAGTTTGGTGGCACCTACTAACTGCATTAACATAATTTTTCAGTCTCATTTTACTTACATCAATTAGAAATTGTAGTGCTCTGTAGTTTGCATCTTCCCGGCCAGCCATATTCTCAGCTACGTAGTTGAAGGCACACAGCATAGCCAACCCAGCATCATCATATCCACGTAGCGACTCATCTGAGTTAATTGCCATAACCAGACCAACACGAACAGGTGCAGTGTGTGTTATAAAGCCTTCAACCAGCCTAATTAAGTCAGCTGTAGTTGCTTTGCTTGGATCAGCCACAATCACCTGGAAAAATTTTGGATCACTTGTAAAATTTATGTTCAACCTACTGTACTCAATAGGAGAGAGAAAAATAAAAAAACTGCTTTGAGAAGAAAAAAAAAATTATAGCAAAAGTATGCACACCATGATATTTGTTGGTGTTGAGTGCTTTTATCTTCTTTATGCAGCCTTTAGGAATATTTCAACAATGCTTCACTGTAAGAATATGGTTAAAACAAAATCAGCAGTTTATCCCTTATCCATCACCCCAACACTGCCTCCACTGCATTATCTGCCCATTAATGTATGTACTGTACCACAACTATATTGTATAAGTTGCATTAGCTTTATTGCTTGTATACATCATACTCTGGCACACATGTTTTCATTTCCTAATGGGAAACATTCATCTATACTTGATATCTATTCTCTTTATTTTTTCTTTATCATACTTTGTTGCTGTCTCCCGTGACAGTGAGGTAGCGCAAGGAAAAGGACGAAAGAATGGCCCAACCCACCCACATACACATGTATCGACATACATGTCCACACACAGCACATATACATACCTATACATCTCAACGTATACATATATATACACACACAGACATATACATATATACACATGTACATAATTCATACTGTCTACCCTTATTCATTCCCACACTAGGAAAAGACAACAAAGGCCACATTCGTTCACACTCAGTCTCTAGCTGTCATGTATAATGCACCAAAACCACAGCTCCCTTTCCACATCCAGGCCAGACAAAACTTTCCATGGTTTACCCCAGGTGCTTCACATGCCCTGGCTCAATCCATTGACAGCACGTCGACCCCAGTATACCACATCATTCCAAATGAGATGGAAATGAGATGTTTGAAGACAATATGTGGTGTGAGGTGGTTTGATCAAGTAATAATCGAGTAAGAGATGTGTGGTAATAAAAAGAGTGTGGTTGAGAGAGCAGAAGAGGGTGTTTTGAAATGGTTTGGTCACATGGAGAGAATGAGTGAGGAAAGATTGACAAAGAGGATATATGTGTCAGAGGTGGAGGGAATGAGGAGAAGTGGGAGACCAAATTGGAGGTGGAAAGATGGAGTGAAAAAGATTTTGGGTGATCGGGGCCTGAACATGCAGGTGGGTGAAAGGCATGCAAGGAATAGAGTGAATTGGAACGATGTGGTATACCGGGGCCAACGTGCTGTCAATGGACTGAACCAGGGCATATGAAGCGTCTGGGGTAAACCATGGAAAGTTCTGTGGGGCCTAGATGTGGAAAGGGAGCTGTGGTTTGCATTATTACATGACAGCTAGAGTCTGAGTGTGAACGAATGGGGCCTTTGTTGTCTTTTCCTAGCACTACCTTGCACACATGAGGTGGGAGGGGGTTGTTATTACATGTGTGGCGAGGTGGCGATGGGAATGAATAAAGGCAGACAGTATGAATTATGTACATGTGTATATATGTATATGTCTGTGTGTGTATATAAATGTATACGTTGAGATGTACAGGTATGTATATTTGCGTGTGTGGACGTGTATGTGTATACATGCGCATGTGGGTGGGTTGGGCCATTCTTTCATCTGTTTCCTTGCACTACCTCGCTAATGCGGGACACAGTGACAAAGCAAAATAAATAAATAAATAAATAAATAATATATATGTATGTGTGTGTGTGTGTGTGTGTGTGTGTGTGTGTGTGTGTGTGTGTGTGAAAGTGAGTGGATGTGTTTGTTCATTTGTTTCCTGGTACTACCTTGCTAACCCAGGAAAAAATTATCATCTCCTATTGTTCTTCCCTTAAAGAGCAAACATTCTTGCTAGACATCAAGAGTGCCTAAGAGGATGAGACTGGTGTGACCAGGCCATTCAAAAATTGTATGCATTTTGTTTCTGAGGTGAGGTAAATAAAACATACAATTCCAAACTACTCTCATGAAATTACCCAGTGATGCCCACAAAAATACATATGCATATTGAGTAATAGTGCAACAATAATACAGTGACACATGTGCAATCTCCTGATATGTAATCTACCTTTTATAATCAATCATCAACATTCAAAACAATTACCAAGTTGTGAAAATTCTTCCGGATACTGCGCAACATGCCTGGATATGTTGGTCTCAGAAGTTCTCCTGTTGATACTGGCCACTTGCGATAGGCTTTATCTGTTTCAATATTATTCATCCACATAATAGCTGTGTCACGAATATCAATACCATATTCTTGATTGCTTTCGCTGACATCCAGATGTAGCAGTGTACTTAAAGATTCTCCATACACTCCTGTTGAAGAGAAAAACAATACTGTTCTATCATATCCATCATCTCTAAGTTCTATTCTTATTTACACAGGGTGGAAACAGCCTCATACTGAAACTCACACATCCATATGCTAAATGTGTTAAAGAGAACAGGGGTACCCATACTAATCTAAAAAATCTTAAAATTTTCATATTGCATGCTAAGTAACTTCATCAAACAACAAGTCTCCATTCACATTTCTATCCTCACACACAAAACATATCTGATGCACATGATAATGTTGGAAATAGCAATAGTCTGTCAGAAACATAAGGAATTCATCACCAAGTACAAGTTATCACCTCAGCAAGACTACAGTTGTGACGTGACGGGCTAATGTAACAATGTATACCAAACTGTACTCCACCAAGCATGGAAGAGAAGATGCTATCAGGCAATGACAAAATCAAGGAGAAAATTACCTCAACCTTTTGTTTTAATACTGCAGGAATTCACAAGCTGAAGCCACTTGCTATCAGAAAGTACAAGAATCTAGGGCATTTTAGAACAGAATCACACTCCCTGTCAACTACAAGGACCAAAAGTCCAACTGGATGACCTTTCTTATTTTGACCTGGTGATTCCACACAATGCTAGCCTGTCCATCATGGCTCACCTTAGGTCCATAAAGTTGGAGGAGGCCATGCTTGTCATGGGCAACACTACAAGAAGTAATCCAAAATTTCACACTTTCTAATAAACAACTTCTAAAGTGTCTCCACAAGCAGAAAAGGAAAACCATGTCTGACTACTCTAAAAGTCTGAAAATGAAAGATTTTGTAAACGACTCTAGCAACACCTTGTATCAAGTCAAAAAAAAAGAAACTATCGCGCAGAGCTGGAATAAATAATGGCCAGAGACTTTGAACTAAGTCTAACATTACTAAATATCTTTTGAATAATTTTGGCCGTGAATGCACTGCATATGATATCAAAGAAGGCAAGACTGATGTAAGAATCAACGTGGGTGCTGAGGACACAGGATAAGCTGACAGACGAAGAAATTTTAAGCAACAACAGTCAAGACATTTTGCAAGATGAGGAAGGTAAAGAGGAGGAATAAAGGATGAGAAAGAAAGTAGTAGCCACCTAGTCAATGGGCCAACACCCAAACAATTCTGGCAGGTTGATGATTGGTTGACTATCCATCAAATGTTGCCACCTAACTAGCTGTTTTTGATGAACTCCATTAAGGATGTGATCTAAAATGATACTGATGAGTCAAACTTATGGAGGACCTTGGTCTCTTTTAGCCAAGATACAGTGCCACTGCATTCAAGTCCACGCAACCTCCCCTTACATCTGCACCATCATCATCATCAGACAGTCTTACCTACACTGTGCTATGTTCAACCACTCTAGCACCTAAAACAGATTTCCCCAACCATCTTCATCTAAGAATTATTTTATTGCAGGAGCAGCAGTTCCCTTTCCTCCCCTCTGCATCCAAGCTGGGAGAGTGTTAACTCTTGTGAATGTATATACTACAGAGTGCTGCACAGTTTGCACAATGATAAGATTCTCACCATAATACAACATCAAAAATCCAATTAAGCTCCTGTACCTGTATATAATTCATAAGCACCATACTACATTGGAGGGTTTTCAGATAATTTGCAAATTTCAGTCTTTAACAATGAATTTGGTCAACATGATCACAAGAGAACGAGGTTCCTCCTTAAGTATCATTCTGCATACATTTTTTTTTTCTTTTTTTTTTGTCGCTGTCTCCCGCGTTTGCGAGGTAGCGCAAGGAAACAGACGAAAGAAATGGCCCAACCCCCCCCCCCATACACATGTATATACATACGTCCACACACGTAAATATACATACCTACACAGCTTTCCATGGTTTACCCCAGACGCTTCACATGCCTTGATTCAATCCACTGACAGCATGTCAACCCCGGTATACCACATCGCTCCAATTCACTCTATTCCTTGCCCTCCTTTCACCCTCCTGCATGTTCAGGCCCCGATCACACAAAATCTTTTTCACTCCATCTTTCCACCTCCAATTTGGTCTCCCTCTTCTCCTTGCTCCCTCCACCTCCAACACATATATCCTCTTGGTCAATCTTTCCTCACTCATTCTCTCCATGTGCCCAAACCACTTCAAAACACCCTCTTCTGCTCTCTCAACCACGCTCTTTTTATTTCCACACATCTCTCTTACCCTTACGTTACTTACTCGATCAAACCACCTCACACCACACATTGTCCTCAAACATCTCATTTCCAGCACATCCATCCTCCTGCGCACAACTCTATCCATAGCCCACGCCTCGCAACCATACAACATTGTTGGAACCACTATTCCTTCAAACATACCCATTTTTGCTTTCCGAGATAATGTTCTCGACTTCCACACATTCTTCAAGGCCCCCAGAATTTTCGCCCCCTCCCCCACCCTATGATCCACTTCCGCTTCCATGGTTCCATCCGCTGCCAGATCCACTCCCAGATATCTAAAACACTTCACTTCCTCCAGTTTTTCTCCATTCAAACTTACCTACAGGTAAAAAACCTAATAGAACATCAATCTTTAGAGAATGACAAATTTCAATCTGCTACACATGAGTTAATGACAACTTCATAAGAGATACCTAAACAGTGTCTCCCTTTTTTTGTGCTCATGCTTTCCCTTACTGTTCACCTTCTCAACACTATTAAGCTAAACAAAGCCAAAGAAAATGCCACCTACCATTTCACACTCACTTAACCATTATATTTTTTTACACTTGAGTTCTTGCTTATGAACATCAACAGACCTACTTCATTACAACATATGTAAATGTGTAAACTTCTAGCAAATAAGCTATGCCCTAAGGATTATGAACAAATACGAAACAGCTTCATCTGATTCTATATCAAAACATGATCCTTAAAATTCTAATACATCACCACCTTAAGGAAAGTCCCAAAACTAACTCTTATACATACCACAAGTTACACAATTCAATTATATAAAATAAAAGAAGCTGATAAATCAAAATTTTGACTCACCAAGTTTATGAAGACCTCCCATTACTCTTTCTTCAGTTCGGATATGATCAAGCAAGGTGTATATATTGGTATAGTCCATGTCAAGATACATCCCATTGATGAACAGAGCAGCATCAGATGGGTTCACCTCCATTTGAGAGCTGAGCTGGTTCTGATTCTTCAGAATTTCTCTCTTCATTTTGTCATCTACCTGTAAATTTGACATTCAAAGCACACACGTATTGCAGTCATAAAAAATAAATAACAGCATTGGTTAAGACTTCATGATGACTATAAACTGTAATGTCTACACTTTTATAATCTAACGCATATATAACATAAGCTGAAGTACATTAAGCAACTTTATATATTCATTCTAACAATGAGTTGTAGAGTATTTGTAGTAATGTGCTTTACAGTTTGCCAACAAAAAGACATGGGTGACGTTCTTTTTCTTTCATACACGTTCACTATTTCCCACAAGAGTGAGGCTTTGAGGATAAAAGATCCTCATTTGTCTCTTAATTTCATTCCTTCATTAGGAAAATAATACAAGGGGGGAGATTTCCAGCTGGAACTTGGACAATGTACAATCCATAACATAAGTAAGTTGATGGTTCAACACATCTTATTAGATGTGTAAATACAAGAGAGTTTGTTAATCTTCATCATACATAATGGTTAATATGCAATCTGACTAATGCTAAACCTTCAGGAGTATACATAAAAATAAAAAGCTTTACTATCAAGTCATCTTTCTAAGAAAAAGTAAAATCCTTATATACCCTACCATTTGGGACATTTTTTTTTTTTTTTTTTATACTATGTCGCTGTCTCCCGCGTTTGCGAGGTAGCGCAAGGAAACAGACGAAAGAAATGGCCCAACCCCCCCCATACACATGTACATACACACGTCCACACACGCAAATATACATACCTACACAGCTTTCCATGGTTTACCCCGGACGCTTCACATGCCTTGATTCAATCCACTGACAGCACGACAACCCCTGTATACCACATCGCTCCAATTCACTCTATTCCTTGCCCTCCTTTCACCCTCCTGCATGTTCAGGCCCCGATCACACAAAATCCTTTTCACTCCATCTTTCCACCTCCAATTTGGTCTCCCTCTTCTCCTCGTTCCCTCCACCTCCGACACATATATCCTCTTGGTCAATCTTTCCTCACTCATTCTCTCCATGTGCCCAAACCATTTCAAAACACCCTCTTCTGCTCTCTCAACCACGCTCTTTTTATTTCCACACATCTCTCTTACCCTTACGTTACTTACTCGATCAAACCACCTCACACCACACATTGTCCTCAAACATCTCATTTCCAGCACATCCATCCTCCTGCGCACAACTCTATCCATAGCCCACGCCTCGCAACCATACAACATTGTTGGAACCACTATTCCTTCAAACATACCCATTTTTGCTTTCCGGGATAATGTTCTCGACTTCCACACATTTTTCAAGGCTCCCAAAATTTTCGCCCCCTCCCCCACCCTATGATCCACTTCCGCTTCCATGGTTCCATCCGCTGACAGATCCACTCCCAGATATCTAAAACACTTCACTTCCTCCAGTTTTTCTCCATTCAAACTCACCTCCCAATTGACTTGACCCTCAACATATTGACAGTAATAAAGTCCAAATGAAACCTACCTTTATCCTAACCAGTGAACGCGCAAGCATTGGAAAGTTCTGCGCTGTATGAACAAAGAGACTAAGCTGTTGATCCTTAGGTGCTGACATGATGCGCTGAGCAGCTTGCATACTCAAATGCTGTAGCTGCCAGACTTTCATTGGTGCCATTTCATGGCGTGACTCCACTAAGTGCTTTTTCAACTGATTCAGTTCTTCCAACTTTTCTGGATGAAGAGACCTAAAAAGAAAGATCAGGAAAAAAATTAACAAAATATATCGAAATATGTTCAAGTATTACAATACATCAAAAATTAGCTTCTGCCAAACTATTCTGATATAATACCACCTTTAATTTTTCTCTCAGGGAACGTGGAATTTCCTTCCATTCCTGAACTTCTTAATAATCCTCTAATATAACCCTGAATTCAAAGAGAAAGTCTACAGTAACTAAAAGGAAAAAAGGGTGTTCCATGGAGTACTTTATTACCATCAGTGCATTACAGTTATTGGGGATGAAATATTGTCTGAAAAATAAAATACTAAAAATAAATTAAGTTCAAAAGCCAAAGGTGAAACTCAGAAGCCATGTTAAGTTCTAGTTTACACAATTTCATATGTGGCCTAACTCAAGCAAAGTCCAAGCAAAAGTTTTAGGTTTTATGCTACTTAGTTCTTCAGATACTAGGGAAAACTGCATGATGTTATATCAGTATCTGACTAAACTTTAAAGCTATGAAAATGTGACAAAAGGCAATGGATGAAATACTGGTCATGCAATGTAGGAAACACAAAGTGTTCACAGGTTCTTATTATTTATATGACCTTGCTCCCTGTGGAATTTCTCTTGTGATAACCCCTAGTTGTTTCTTCTCATAACTTACGGCAATAAAAAAATTCAGCTGTTATATCAAACTATAAATTCAAGATTTTATGGTAATCAGTACATATGAAAATGAAAGCAACTCACTCTAACTTGGAAAAGAGGAAACCCTCAACCTCCACTTCCTGCTCCTCATCCTCTTCATGTCCTTCTCCATCCTCTTGAACTTTAGTGTCATCCTGAGCCTTGTATTCAGTGCTTTTGATGGCCAATTCCACACCATACCCACTCAGTCGAACTTTCTTTGAAGATCGATTCTAAGGCAACAAATAATTCATTCTGCATACTGATCAACAAAATCAATGTGCATCTTTACCTCAAACATGAATAAATATAATACTAAAAATCTTAAATTTCTCTTACATAAAACACTGGTATCATCCATGTACTGCATGGCATCATTCCTTTCATGAACAATCATCTGTAATATTATATCTTTAATTGCCTTCTTTACTTAAAACCTAAATTTCATTCATTCCACATTATAAAATAGAAATGTCTTTGAGGCTATTTTTCTTTGCTTGAAAACTCAGCAAACTGCAGAGGTTTGTATGCTCTGTGCATGCCACCATTCTCTCAATCACCATTTCCCCATACAGCTTACCAAGTACACTCGACAAACTTACACCTCTGTAATTTGAACACTCAACTTCGTCCCCCTTACCTTTACACTAATGCATTATACATGCATTCAGCCATTCTTCAGCACTTCACCATGATCCATACATACATTCAAAATCATAACCAACCAATCAACAAGTTATACCCTTTCTTAAGAAATTCAACTGCAATACCATTTACTCCAGCTCTCTTGCCAGCAAAGCTTTCACCACCTCTCCTCTTGCCACCAAACCACTTGCCCTGATTTTCTCACCTCACATACTTCTCCTACCAAAAACACTGTACGCTGACAAAATATCATCAAACACACTCAACAGTCCAAAGTACTCATCCCATTGCCTCCCCACTTCATTACTATCTGTTACAACCTCTCCATTCGTCCCCATCAACGATGTTCACATTTGTTCTCTATTCTTTTTAAGCTATCAACCTCTTTCCAAAACATTTTATCCTCCCACAACAAACTTACAACTCTGTCACTTGAACAGTCAGTTTTACATATCTATTTTTCTATCTATAATTACCCCAGAACCAATTTCAAAGAAAGGCTCCTGCAGCCTAAGGCTAAGTATTTCCAGTAGCAGGAAAATGAAGACTCCTTTGGAGAGAGAGAAGTTCTTTGAAGAGACTGTACTACTACCGACAGAGCCTCACCAAAGGTGACTTTTCGCTCATGGTATAACATACAGCAGGCAGAGTCTGGAAACACCCACTATTACAGTATCAATATATACTTGTATATGCATACATGTCTGCTGTTATCAGACCCCACCTGCTTAAGGTTGTGCCACTGGTAAAGTGCCACTTTCAGCATGGTTTTATGATTATCAATGGATGAAAAGTACAGTGCCTCTGCCAATGTTTTTACTCCATAAGGGTCCATTAATTCCTGCTAATAAGTGCAGCACAGCCTTGAAGCTGCTGTAGTCCTTTCAACAGGGTTCTGAGGTTATATCATGAAAATTATATGAAGGTGAAGTCTTCACAATTTGTTGTTCAGCACTTTTTTTATCAAAAAATCTATTCACAATCACTGTTAAGTATAATTTGTGCTAAGGCCACCCTTTTGATGAAAGTTGCCAGAAGAAAAGGATGTCAGAGAGAGAGCCAAGTATAAAATAAATTGATATGGATTCTTACTTTTATCCGATGACGGAGAATATAATCCACTTTGCCATCACTCACAAGGTCCTTCAAAGCTTGATGAAACTTCTTAAATTCTGCTGATCCTAATTCACCATACAGCACCACTCCAACCTAATCCATTAGGAAATTGTTAAACATAAATAAATCTACAAGATGAATATGTTAGTAAAATAATAATGAAATGGTATACAACTTTTCTATACAGGAATTTGCTCTCGAATATATTGTCATCATGCTGACTCAAGCTCCACCATATCAATTCTAATTTGAAACTTTCATTATGAGTTGTCTTTACCATAACAGTGCCTTGCAAAAATCAGTCCACAATTAGTTCTTATATACAAAACTACCATCTAACTCCTACATCTCAATGTTATATACAAAAATACTACTTCATTCCTATTTCTCATTGCTAACTCAAATTCAATAATCCATTAATCAACTATGATCAAACATCCTACTTTCATCTTTCTATCACATATGATTCCGGAAAACACACATCCCATCAGATATCATAAAGAATAAAAGTGCACAAAAACATCCTTTCCTTCATTTATATATTTCTAGACCTCCAAATCCTGTACCTACTTTTCTAGCATCTCCTAAGCTATTCTCAACTCCAATTAAAATGCTTTAACTACACAAAGGAATTTCGCATTTGTCAGTTTGCGTTTAATCCATATTTGAAGAAAAGTTATCATAGATTAGTATGGATGATATGTACACCAACAACTTTCATGATGCCCTTTTCTTATAAGAATGACCAAAAAAGTTATAAGTCATATGGCTACAAGCTTACACAACTGATTAAGGTATATTGCAATGATTCCAGTAAAGTATAACATGCCCACAATAATGATAAAGACACGAAGCTGGGGTCTTGCCAGATGATTCTCAATCTTTGAATGCATTGGAAGGCTCATAAAAACATATTGACTACTGAAATTACAGGTCTACATTCAAAAAAACAAAGATGAAAATGGTAACAACGTTATCAGGGTACCATATAAACTTACTCCACTTCACGCAGACACACTACTTATCATGTCCAGTAATGCACACGTTATTGCTCTACCATAACTGTATCTTGGATCTCCACACCTCCATATCACTTAATATTTTTCTTTGTTTCAGAACATATTGTTTACCTAATTCCTAAAAATGAGTTCCCCAGTTATTCTTTCAAGCTCTATTCCTACGAAGCATGTGCACTAACACTACAATAATTTTCATTCTCTCATGCTTTAAAGCTAAAATAATAAAACTCTCATACTTACTCTCAACTGTACAAGAATTTAAAGCTAGTCTCAACCAAACAAAAACTTAGCTAACACAATGCCAAGCAATCATCTTTTCAAACCAGTTATCATGCATCAGAAGGCCCCTCCCTTCCTCTGCAAACTCATAAATGCTTACAAACCCAGTCTCACACCTTTCATCCTATTCCAATCAAATACAAAACTACCTTGGCATTTTCTCCTCCAGGAAAATGATGATCTACTTCATATGTGATGGGTTTGTCTCCAGTTTCCTTTTGAACAAGCTGTCTCATTTCCTCAATATCACATGTCAGCTTCCCATTTACATCTACTGCAGCTCCACACTTGTCACTGCTTGGCAGGTCTCGATCAAGACCTATCTGATGGTACATTTCAATCCTGGGGGAGTAGGCTCGCAACGATAAGCTGAGCTTTAACAAAGCTAGCTGTGATGGGGACAGGAACTGTCCTGCTGCTGAGAGTGTCTCCTCAAATATTTCCTTATCACTTTCTGTTTGGATGAAGCCACAATAAAAGCTTTAAGAGAATTAACTAAAACCAATAAATAAAATCAATAACAAAATATATACATAAACAAAACTAACTTAAATGACAAGTCACTATTTGTATCATTACGAAAGGAAACTCTTTCATCAACTGTATATGCCATTGCAAATAAAAACTCTGTCAAAACTAATTCTGTGGAATGGACTAGGTACATAAAGCCTTTCAAATCCCTTACATACAACCTTAATGCCTTGGTGTTTTAAAGGGAAATATGAATTTACAATTATATGAAAGCTGTTTACCTTTTCACACTGCACACGAGGGAGACTATCTCTAACAAAACCGACATAATACTTAAAATGCATTCATTGCATTTTATCTCAAAAATAATTTCTCTCCCAACCTCACCTGTACATTACTAACCCTACTGCAATTCTCTTAATGCAATTATCCATCTCTTCTGTGGTTTACTCTCCTTTTACATTTAAGCATACCATATAACCTCTTCATCAAACAATCATCTGTCATACATTCAAACAACCATACCATCCTAAAAGAATTTCATCAGTGTAACCATCTAATGATTTCTTCATAGCACATATCCTTTCACCTTCAGCGATCACTTTATCCATTCTCCTAATTCCTTCTCTAGAGTGCTACACACATTATCATCTCTACATGCATTTCTTACATATCCTGCCCTATACCTCATAAAGAGGACTAGCAATCCTTAATACTCCTTGATACAAGTTTCTTGCACTGTTTGCACTTAAATAATTTTTTTTCCCCATATATGAAAGTTTTCAGTTCATCTCCAATTCTCCTCCCCTGCAAGACTCTACTTTAATTGGCGACCCTCTTACTTTCATCCTTAATGAAATTTGCTCCTAAATATCTAAACTCATTACCAATTTCCAGTTCTTCCCATTCACTGTGACATTCTGCCCCTTTCAAAACTAGAAACTAGAGATTTACTGGCATCATTCTAAGTATTCACCTCCTACATACAACAACAAAGCAACTGATCATTCTCGTCAACTCACCTCCTTATCAGCTGACAGCACAGCATCATGTACATACAACAAATGAAGTAAATTCATCTAGAATCAGGTACCCATACACCCTTTCCATTTCATGCAGTGCTCCATTCATATGTACATATGACCACCATGTTGGCATCACACAACCTTAATACACAGATAACACATGAACTATTTCCTTTATATTTTACAAGCATTCAGAAGTATTTCACATACACAATACTGAGTCAGATCTTCTAAGAAAGCTAACCAATTCATCATATAACTTTATACATCCATAAATGTTGCATGCACTTCATACCTTTTCTCAAGAACTTTATCTAATATCTTAAGTCTTAACAGCAATCAAAAGTCTTCCCCATAAACAATATACAATGAAGTTAACCTAATCCTGAAACAACTCTCACAATCCATAAATGCTGCATACAATACTTCCTTTTCTCCAAACTTTATCAACTACTTTATCAGTACAAAAATCTTGTTTACACACTGTATCCTTTCTAAACCCACTCTGCTCTTCACCTGTACGGCATTCACTAATCATCTCAACATGATCAATCATTATCATATCCAACAAAACCAATTACTCTAATTGACTTATCCCCCAGTAATCTGTACAATCAATTTCACTGCCTTTACCTTAGCAGAGAAGAACAATTCCTGCCTTCAACTAGTCATCAGGCACATAACCACTTATCCTTGTTTTCATATACACCTCCCAAATACACTTAAATGGAGTTTATCAGCACTATTCAACTCATTCATCTGTCCTTCTATACCTCCAGCTTCTTCACTCTTTTAAAACATTATTGCCAGTCAAAACTGCGAATATGATCATAAAAAACTGTTGAAAATTACATAAACTTACTATTCTGGAATACTTCAGGATCTTTCTGGGCAACCATCTCTACAAAGCCCCAAAATGTAGCAGGGCTCTCCTCTCTCATGTATTCTGCTGTTTCCAGTAATAAGGGGGTGTGACTCCACTTAGCTGACAAATGAGTTGTAACAGGCTTCACCTTGCCTTGGCTATCAACTTGTCCACCCATGGCCAGGAGGATATATAAAATCCACATAGTGCAGAGCTTAATTTCTCTCATCCTTGTGACTGCTGTTGAATTTCAAAATATCTTTACTGCAATAAATTCCTAAAAATGGCATGGACCTAAGTTTATTTAATATTTCAACAACAATGTTCAAAAAACTTTTATGCCAGTTTGAAAATACAAAAATTTTTGATATATCAGAACTATAAAAGCAACCCACAATAAGATTATTGAAGTGATACCAGAGTATCATGTCTTTACAAGCCTTTTTTGAACTCTCTTACACACCATAAAAGAAAAAATGGAAACTAGTTCTACTTCACATCTTAGTTATAAAATTTCAAGTTTACGTCTAAAATGAGGTTAGTTAATTTTAGAGTTCTGACGCCACAAAGTAACATCTCACATAGCTGATAAAAACTAACAATTTTCAAAGAAAATATCTTTATAAATTAAAATACTCAACTAAGAAGCTTAAAAAATAAACAAATGAATGAGATAAAATGTCAAAAATTATAAAATTCTACTTTACCCTAATTTTGGAGTTTTCATTTTTCTACCACAACTTATTCTGGAAACAAACTGTTCATGCCAATAGGAAATGAATTCCAAGAGTAAATTTGGGCCCATATATTCTAGAGTTCTCCTCATGCATATCATAATGAATTTCTTGTTCACATTCTGGTTAACAGAATAAGTGATTTAAGTGGTTTCCAGAAGTTCTGATTTCTGTAAGTTAACAATTTTCCTCAACTTGGCAGCTGGTTTAAACAAAATCATGGTATTCTAGTCTGTGCCTGTGGATGACTTTCATGGCAATATACTTAGTCATAGGTAAAAAGACAGGCATCCCCAACATAACTCATTAATGGATAGGGCAAGAAAAAGAAAGGGCTGTGATGTCAGTGAATGTAAAGTACTGAAAATCAATAAAATTTGCCAAAACCTTTGAAAAGCTAATCTACTTTTTCATAGGTGAGACATTTACCTTATTCTCAATGTTATTTCATAACATGAAAGAGATTTGGTTTCCTCCTGTCTTACATATGATGACAGTGTGCATGAAGAGTACGACTATTGTTTTAATGAATGTTCAAGAAAAAGTTTTTATCCACTATCCTTTAGAGAATAACTTTACAGAGCACATGTTTTGTTGCTAGAAACAAAGAAGTTTTTAGGAGGGTACACTACCTCCTATCTTGCAATCTTATGTGAAACCCACACTGAGGGGAGGGCTTTAAAGATCTGGGAAAATATTGAGTTAATTATAACAAATTTCAGGTAAGACCAAGTTTGGTCTTTATTCAAAAATGTTATCTTACCTTATATTGGTGGGTACAAAGCTTCAATGGTGACTAAGAATTCGTCGAACCTCTACCTCAGGACCATCGATTTTCTTTAAATTAGCCTCTCAACTGTGACTAGCTATCTTGCACTAAAATGAGTGCAGGTCCACAACAATTTTCAAAGGGGTGCACACATCAAAGGGACATGTTCCAGTCACTAAAAAAATGAAGAAAAATATATCTAATGACTTATGATGTAATGAAGTGGGATCCAGCAGAGAAATTATCACCAAGAACATTTATATTCATCCAATATTGCATATGTACCACCTTGTGCTCCATCATCATAATAAGATATTATCTAGATATGGAACTATTGTCTCAAAACAGATTTCTCATTTCTGGTACGCAGTATTTTCCTATGGTGTCGTCTGGAATAAAAAAAATAAAGGGTAGAAGTGAAACTTTACCCTTTAACTTTTTCTTGTGAAAATCATGTTTCAGGTGTGTGACTTAAAGGGCTTTTTAATGTTGTGCTACATAATTCAAGCAGAAAGAATACCTAAATAACTGGTGTAGCTTAACCTTAACCCTGCCCAATTAAGCTGAAACTCCTGTCATAAAAATTCCTTTTCTGGAAGTTGTGCTACAAATGTACTTTTTATAAAATAAAACAAAATCAGGCAAACTACATCTAATCATTCAAAATCCATACTAAGGTACTGTGCCTCAACTACTAAAAACATAATAGGAGAATGTTGCTGACATATGTTTCATAAATACCTTTTTCTAGCAATATACTGGTGGAATGGAAATAGTTAGCTAATATCTTATTACAATAAAATCATCGCATAATTCATACATATAACATGTTTTGCCAAAATCAATATATATGTAATGCACTGAAACCACAGCTCCCTCTCCACATCCAGGCCCCACAAAACTTTCCATTGTTTACCCAAGACGCTTCACATGCCCTGGTTCAATCCATTGACAGCACGTCGACCCTGGTATACCACATTGTTCCAATTCACTCTATTCCTTGAGCGCCTTTCACTCTCCTCTGTGTTCAGACCCCGATCGCTCAAAATCATTTTCACTCCATCCTAGGTCCCTCTACCTCTGACACATATATTCTTTGTCAATCTTTCCTTACTCATTCTCTCCATGTGACCAAACCACTTCAACACACTCTCTTCTGCTCTCTCAACCACTCTCCTTTTATTTCCACACATCTCTCTTACTATTTCATTACTTACTCGATCAAACCACCTCACACCACATATTGTCCTCAAACAACTCATTTCCAACACATCCACCCTCTGCACAACCCTACCTATAACCCATGCCTCGCATCTATATAACATTGTTAGAGCCACTATTCCTTCAAACATACCAATTTTTGCTTTCTGAGATAACGTTCTCGCCTTCCACACATTCTTCAATGCTCCTTGAGCTTTCGCCTCTCCCACACCCTGTAAAAAATAAGGCTTTGAGAGAACAGTAGCAAAACTGCTTATTTCCTCCCTTGAGGTCTGAAGAGAGAATGAGTCTAAACAGATTACCTGTATAAATTATGTGTGCCCCAGTAATACCCCTCAGCAAAACCTACTCTTGTAACTGCATGTGGAAATGAAGCTATTTACAAGTTTGTTCTGTGCAGCTAGAAAAATGTATCTAAAAGTTTTCAACAGTTAACGGGTTCAGAGCACTCCAGGATAAACATATGTAAGTGGGCAAAAGAACTTCAACACACTCCAAACACTCATCAGATGTAATTTCTATGATTGCTGATGAGATAAAATGACATTAGAAATAACAGAATAATGGGAGGGCTATGAAGATAAAGGAAAGAGTGAGGAAAAAGTTAGTGAAACAAATGCATATATCACAATAACCTTCGAAAACCTTGTGTATCATCCTTTAATAGCAGAAATTTAAATTACATTCAATGTTTTTCAAAAAAGCTGTGATTGTTTTGGTAATGCATTTACATTCATTTGCTTCGAGGTTTGACTATCCCAGTGAAACAAGTCAATTTTAATGAACACTTCACTGAGTTGGGGAAATGAGTCGGCAATGTTGCTGATATAGTTTAACTATAACATTGAAAATTCAGATAAATCTTTGCCCCTTTGTCAACTCAGGTGAGCTTTTATATGTTTGGTTAAATTCTATAACGTGTCCCTTATTTTTATAATAACCATATTCTTCCTTTATCTTCTCAGATGTTCCCACCAACTACTTATCAATTAACAGAGTGAATACTGACCCATAAAAAGTAGATATTGTTTCATAAGCAGAGGTGACAACAGAATGCCCTAGTCTACCAGCCACTTTGTGGCCTATGGGTCAGTGCTCTATATGCCAGTAAGGGAAGGTTAGCCTACCAAATAAATGAGCTTAACCCATCTACACCTGAAAACGCCTAATTCAGACTTCACACATCACTAACACAAGAAAACTGCTTTAACAGGGACAATTTTGAAAGCTGCTTCTCTTCCTACACATCAAAGCTCTGAAATTCTACCTTCTCATGTCTTTCCCAATACACATCGAAGCTCTGGAACTCTACCTTCTCATGTCTTTCCCAATAACTACGACCTTGCACATTTCACAAGGCAGGTCTTTTACTCTCAAAAATTCATAAATACTTTCCCTTGTCAGTTTTTCCATTTCATAATTCTCTCTACTTCAATAAAGACATGGCCTTGATGTGGACTTTTGTCCGTGACTGGAGCCTTCAACATAAGAAAAAAAGTTACAGAGTAAAGCAGAGTAGTGGTCAAAAAACTGGAAACTCGTGCCTCCTGAAATTTTCTTTAATTCCAGTTTTGGACATCCACATTTGGAAGTTGAACCTATGTTTTTCCATTGGTTTTAACCTAAACTAGCAAACCAAACCAAACAAATGTGTCCTAAAATTTGCATGATGTCCAAAACAGTGATAATACCAAATATTCTACCAACTTTTCCTTGCCGTCACTATCATTTAAAGTTAAGAGGGCAGTAGGCATGACTGAAACGCAAGCAATGTAACCAAAGCAGTTTATGGAACAATGCTCCCTCTTCGTCCACTCAGTAAAGTCTACCTTAGCTTACCAATGAATCCTGCTCTAGGATATGGCTACTTATATTCTAGAGGCTATATATAGTTCCCTGTGATGACAGAAATTCCGATTAATTTCTGAGGTATGGCGAGATTCTTTAGATTTTGTTGAAACTTAACAAGCATTTTACCTCATTTTGCACTACTCAATCCCATATTTGCCCTCCCAAAAATGCTTTTTATATTATTCAGTACAATATAATTCATGATCCTATGCTGTTTTTTTAGTTTTCTACAAAGGGTATTCTGGCACTGCAAAATAAAATGACCCATTTGCCAAAGCTAATGCTGATGTGGAGCTGAACCAGAACTTTGCTTTTCATATTACAAAATAACCACTCCATACTGATCATATGATAGACAAGGAATTCACATCAAACTCCATCAGCCGTGATATATGAAGTTTTAAGCATACACGCTAATATACTTTGCATCTACTTCCGTAACTATTTCTATGGTGTCCATAAATTACATATTAGACTAAAGTTGTTCTATTCATCCTATATTTCACTTCTTAAGGCAGAAACAAATCAGAATAATTTTCAACCCACTTTTCTTGAAAATAACAACTGAGAACATTTACCAGGTTATTCAAGTCCACATTTTTCCTAATCTTGAAAGCCCCATTTAATCTCAATAAAGTCTCTTATTTTGAAAAACATACAATTATGCAACAAGCAATCATCTATCCACATTCTTTCCTTCCATACAATCCCTGACGTGCCCTTAGAAACTAGCTATTAATTGTCACATATGACAATTATGCAACAGGTAATCGCTCCCCTGCATTGCAATTATAGTCCTGAAATATAAGCTTACTATATGAAGACCACACACCATTGTTTCATATCTTAAAATCTGGGTTGACCAAGTAGCCTGCAGGTCAAAGGCCAATGAAGCATTTTGCCTGCTGTTGCATCATCCACAGAGTTCCTTATCTGAATATTCAACTTTCAGTCGTGCATACGAGTTCCAAACACTTGCTTTGTCTAATGTTCGGTTATGGTATAGCAACTTCCAAAATTTCAATTAAAACTGAATAAACACAGTTTCATATCTACAGGGTTATATCCACAGATATACAGAACTTTGTTAGCTTTCCGAAATCATATAGTGAGTTTCGTTTAATACGCAAGTGATCGTAATATTTCTTGCAATAAACGACAAATATGAAGGACTTAAGTCGTGTTTATACCTGTGAAGAGGAATACGTGTTATATCTAATACTTTGCAACCCTCAGGAAACTGAAGCGGCTTAGACCATCGGCTACTGTCAATTCGTAAACATTTCAGCAGCAACACATGTTTATAGCTGTAACAATAACTATAGAAAATCGGATCCTATATCATCAATTGAGGTATTTGAATGTATGTTATAATATCAAAATTTTTATACGATGCTCTTTTGTCTCCTTCTTTATCTTTACTATTTTATCTATGTTCATTGTTATCCAATCAGCGGCCGCCGTGTACTGATGATGATGCACTGCCAACTTAGAGACATTTTCGAGAGGAAACCAAATTAAATGTGATCGCGCGTTTAATTATACCACGGTGATGAATTATTCTCAGACCCTTAGCTGATTTAACTGTCTATTCTATTTTCCTATCCATGCTTCTGGTAAATAACTGGATGTATCTTTATAATATTGGAAATGCAATATGTACGCGTTCTGCAAACAGATTTTAAAAAAATGTGAGTTGACCTTAGTGCTAATTTCTGATAGGTAAGGCAAACTATAGTTTCAACACCTCCTCGTTCTCAATTTAAAGTTTCTTGACATTATTTTTAGATCCAGTAAGAGCATGCGATATTGAGAATTCTGCATACCATAACATTTCATTGTTAATATCTTAATATGCAAACGAAAGTTTTTCATTGTAGACAATCGCCAATGTTTTAGAATATATTTTGATAAATTCTAGAGCAGTTACAAACGCCAGAATATATTTTTGATATTCTATAATTGCATTGCATGATAATATCTACGAATGTAAACTAACCATCTGCAACATATTGTCAAACTTTTAACACCTCGTTGAAGCGCTTGTCTAACTGCTTCTGTATTAATGATAATGATAATGATATATGATTATGACGATAATGATAGTCATGATAATGATAATAACAATAATAATGATGATAATAGTCTATTAATCAAATGCAGCCAAAGGCCAAAATGCTTGGACAGAATACATACAAAAAGGACGAGATGTGTGACTGTAAGAGGTGTGTCAAGCTGTTCACATTGGTTGGAGTGGGGTCATTCCTACTGCGGTCTGCACGAGCTTAGATTGGCTCTATGCGACAATGGTGGTGGCGACCTATAACCCGCGAGTGAGGTAAATCACGGTAGTGAAACACATGTCTTTTAGTTAATTAGATTTATTCATTTACCACCAGAAGTGCTGTGACGTAGACAAAACGTTGCAGGAATTTGGCAAACGCCTTTAATTGTGGGTAAGTCTGAGGCAAAGTACCAAGTTGAGGTGAGAGGGGCCCCTATGTGTTGAATAGGTAGATACAAGCATATCACTGAATGGATCAGAAACCATTTACATACTCAGAGATGCTTTTGCGTCAAACAGATTTATTTGTTAGGAGCTCTAAGAATCTTAAGGGGACCCCTCGTGATCCCGTTCCAATTAAAGACAGTCTTATGAATTACATTTCTTAATTGAATAAAGGATATATATATATGTATATATATATATATATATATATATATATATATATATATATATATATATATATATATATATATATATATATATAGTTTTTTTGTAAATCCTTCCCATAGATTGTCCGCTTTGAAATGCCCGCGCCAGGTACCCTGGTGTCCCTCTGGTGGTGAGTGTGGCAACTAGGTGTAAATATGAGTCAAATGTTGCAGACTCCAATTTACTTCGTAATTTTTACCATTTATTTGCATTTTTTATCGATATCGGTAAGTTATGAATTGTGCAGTTATATATTTATTGTAGAAATGTGTTATAGGTTAGGCATAATGTAAGTAAGGTTGTTAATATCTTTCAGAGATAGTTTAAATTTAAGTGTTGGAGATAGACCACAATTATTAATTCCATTTTACCATTATTACAGCTATCGGATTATACATTAGGCACACTATGCATGGCCTGGAGGCCCCATGCACATTATATAAGTGGTGAATTATAAGACTGGCGTCTTTAAGGAGCTATTCTGCTGGAGTGCGTTAGAGGAAAAAAAAAAAAAGATGGTTACCCACCCAGGATAAAGGCATGTATATCTTATTTCTTATTTTTCATTTCTAATAACCTTGCTTGTCAGAAGAACCGTGTTGAGGAGTCTTATGCCCAAGACATTGGGTTGCAGCTTGCAACCTGGTAAGATTTCATTTCTAGGATGATGGATTTATGATACGTGTTATAGAATCGTTGATGTCACTGGAAAGTCTGATTGAAGTTTGGAGTTTACTTATTCCATCCCAAAAATCAGTCTTTCATTATTAGGGGAGAAGTTGGGCTAGGTGATGGAAGATGTAATATGCCTATGAATATAGAAATGTCAAGATAACCTGACTTATAATGCTACATATGTCTTGTAGGTTCTATTACTGGTAAGATATTATATTTATCAAAATATGTATTCCAAGTAACCCCTATGAATCATTTGGTTAGGAAGGTAAATATCAAGTTTAGATGTTTATTGAGATGTAGGAAATTTGGCTCTGTGTGGGACACATTAGCTTTAATTCCTATCCTATATTTAAACATCTGAACTCGTCCATCATATTTTCTAAACTCAGATTCAGACGTTATAATGCGAGATGGCATTACGTGGAATGCATAATTGTTAAAGGAAATTAAGCATTTTTAGAACATATAGGCAAGTTGTCTTGTATTACAGCTTCACTCTGTTTGTATATTGATTTTCAAGGAGAGTAAGGCTGTACAGAACTAGCTAACGTCACGTGATCGATTGTCAGCCGTCAGCAGAGGGGTCACTTTTTCAGTGCTGTCTTGTTCGTATATTTAATTGTCAGCTGTCAGCAGAAGAATCACCTTTTCATTGGTCTTGTTCGTATATTTAATTGTCAGCCGTCAGCAGAAGGATCACTTTTTCAGTGCAGTCTTGTTCGTATATTTAATTGTCAGCTGTCAGCAGAAGGATCACTTTTAGCGCTGTCTTATTCGTATATTTAATTGTCAGCTGTCAGCAGAAGGATCACTTTCAGCGCTGTCTTGTTCTTATATTTAATTGTCAGCTGTCAGCAGAAGGATCACTTTCAGCGCTGTCTTGTTCGTATCCTAGTGTTGTGTGTAGCTTTTTACAAAGATTTCTTTACGATACTCTCACCTGTGGATTCCCTGCACTCTCAACTGTTGATGTAAACTGCTTTTATCTCACAGTTTATCTCTATTTTAAAGCCCTGTCCACTCTATAAATCCCAGACCCTGTAACAGTTTGAGACAAGTATGTGAGGAATCCATTGGTACCACTTTCGCATCACTAGAAAAAAAAAAAAGAAAATTACCCACTAGTTGGGTAGCAAAACCATTATCCTTATCATCTTAGTTTGCCAGCTAGCTAGCGTCCGCTAGTTACTTACGGCTTGGTAGATAAGAGAAAAGAAGATGGCTGAAAATCTGACATGTGTAGTATAGGTAGCGAACAAATTAGTTAGCTAGTTTTCGCCTAAAGAGGCTTTGTCATTTCTTCTGCAAAGAATTAGCCCGTAAATGTTGCTTGATCCTGTTTGACACATTTGCTGTGTTTGTATTTATCGATATGTGAATCCTGCATAGACTTGTGAGAGTAGACGCTTGCTGATAGTGTCATCTAACATATTTATTATGTGGTGATTGACAGCTGCTGTACGACAGTAGATCTAATCACACCAAGAAATTTTAAATTGACACTTATTGGTATTTTTTTTTTACATGGCTTGTCATTTGCATATTAAAACATGCTACCCGACCTATCTTCAAGAAGAATGTGACTTTTATTAGTGGCCATATATCTAACACTTCTAGTCACTCAATGTTCTCTGTACCTTTAATCCTCCTCCTTCAAACAGTGTTATCAGCTGACATGAACATATTAGGTACGTGCACGCGAACTCCTGTGTACATGACACATACCAGAAACTGTATTGCTATTTTAATACGCGCGTTTTGCCTCTGCACAGACAAATTTGATTCTGCAGTTTCCGATTCTCACTTGGGGTTTTATACCCAGATTCTGTGTGCATCTGTAGTCTAGTTACGTACTGCGAGTTATTCAGCCGATGTTTCTTATCGCTGCTGATCGCTGATTATGCTTTAAGATGTACAGTGTGACATTTTAGGAAATCTAAGGCTCGTAGAGTGTGGTATCCATAACTCCCACAGATGCCTCAGGTAGATCGATTCTGGCCAAATTTTGAGTCTTAAGAAATTATATATGATCCATCGCAATGACCCAGAACGGGATTTTGGTCCTTAGGAGGTCGAAACTTGCATTTTTTTTTTTTTCAGTCAGGGTTACTTTAGATAATTAATTACCAGATTTGTAGTAACCAAACGTCAATTTGATTGGACGTTGTTCGTACTGCTCTGATTGTTCTTCATAAACGAGTCATTTATAGTTGAAAGTGTGTTAACATTATAGATCTTTCAGCTTCTTATTTTCATGGTATACGCCTTAATCTGAGACTTGAATTCATACCGAGACCAAGCTTTAAACGGTGAAGAAATGAAGCCTAGAAAGATGTAAATGTCAAAAGAAGAGGCGAAAAAGGAGGATATACATAGCATTTAAGAAATGGATGCGAGATTTATTCTTGCATCTTAAGTTTTCATAAGACAGGGTATAAGACCAGCAGTCCTGCACAGAGGGTGTCAAATCATTCCGGGCATCACTCCAACACTTTAAAAGTCAGGAGGGTGGTACTTCCCTGGGCGACTGCTGTCCACAGCCAGCCTGCTGACACGGAGGGTAAAAGTTGGTTCCCGGGCATCACTTTAACCCTTCCAAGACAGGAGGGTAGTACTCTCATAGGTGGCTCATAACACCGGTAGGGTTGTAGCATGAGTATACAGAGCGTAAAGTAGTGGAAAGATTACATATACAATGGCTGTAGCATGAATACACACAGACCCTAAGGTTGTAATGTAAATACACTCAGTGAACCTAAGGTTGTAGATAAGTACAAAGGCCCTAAAGTTGTAGTTGAGTTCACATGTCCAGAGGTTGTAGCATGATTACACAAGATCTTAGGTTCATATGAGCACAGAGGTCCAAAGGTTATAATGATGAATACACGACCCTTATGTTGTAGATGAGTTCACATTTCCCAGGGCTGTAGTATGAGAATACAGAACGTAAGTTGTAGCTGTGGCATCTCGGGTTGCAGTATGAGCAAACCATTCCTATGGTTGTAGAATATATATATATATATATATATATATATATATATATATATATATATATATATATATATATATATATATATATATATTTTTTTTTTTTTTTTTTTTCATACTATTCGCCATTTCCCGCGATAGCGAGGTAGCGTTAAGAACAGAGGACTGGGCCTTTGAGGGAATATCCTCACCTGACCCCCTTCTCTCTTCCTTCTTTTGGAAAAAAAAAAAAAGAAAAACGAGAGGGGAGGATTTCCAGCCCCCCGCTCCCTTCCCTTTTAGTCGCCTTCTACGACACGCAGGGAATACGTGGGAAGTATTCTTTCTCCCCTATCCCCAGGGATAATATATATATATATATATATATATATATATATATATATATATATATATATATATATATATATTTTTTTTTTTTTTTTTTTTTTTTTCTTTTTTGCTTTGTCGCAAAAAGAGGAGTGATGGAAACAAGCCTTGATTATTGATATAGAACTTTTATCATCTGGAAGTTTGTACATTATATTACAGAACGTCAAAAGTGACTAAGTCATATACACATTTTGATAGGAGTTGCACCGGACGTGCTGGTTGTGAGAAACCACTCCCTCCCCCCACGTCCTTAACCGTAAAGGCATATAATACTGAGCAGACAGTGGCCGGTGTGTGAAGCCAGGTGTGAGTGACGAAAGGATGTGAGGGGACGACATCTGTGGGTGATGATGCCTCTGGGTGACGGCAACTGTGAGGGACGACACCTGTGGGGTGATGACACTTGTAAAGGGGACGACAGATATGGGTGACGATAACTTTGGGTGATGGCACGTGAGGGACGACAGTTGTGAGTGACGAATGGTTGTGTGAGGGACGACACCTGTAGGTGATGACACTTGTGAGGGACGACAGCTGTGAGTGACGAACGGTTATGAGGGAGGGACAACATCTGTGGGTGATAGATGAAGACAGCTGTGGGGGACGACAGTTGTGAGTGAAACATCTGAAAAATACAAACATCAAATGTCAGTGACGACAGGTGTGAGGTGCACCAGGTGTGAGTGACGAGAGCTTCGAGGGACGACAGGTGTGAGTGACGATAAGTGACCATAGGTATGAGTACGAGCAACTAAGTAACAATGAGTGGTAACAGGTGAGTAACGACAGGTGTGAGTGACGACAGATATGAGTAACGCGAAAACTGCCGCTGACCATAACTGAGTGACAACATCTGTAACAACTGTGAGTGACGACACATGTGAGTAACAACCGTGACAATGAGTGACAACGGGTGTGAGTAATAACTGTGGGTGACGACATCTTTGAGTGACGTCACTGAGTGACGGTAGGTGTGAGTGACTACCATGAGTGACGAGTTTTTTTGTGACAACAACTGTGGATGACAAATGAGTGACGACAGGTGTGAGTGACGACAACAGTAAGTGAAGACATGAGTGACGGCAGAAGTAAGTGATGACAGATATGAGTGACAACATATGTGAGTGACAACAGGTGTGGTTGATGACAGCTGTGAGTGACGACATCTGTGAGTGACAAATGTGAGGGGTGACGTACGTGGCGACAGATGTGAGTGACGCTAGCAGTAGGTGAAGATATACATAAGTGACACAAATGGTGAGTGACGCTCACAGTGAGTGACAGTGGGTAGACGACGACATTTCTGAGTGACGATGAGTTGTGAGTGCCACAAGCTGCGAGTGAGTGTCACCTGCCTCGAGTGACGTCGACTGCTGAGGATGCCTTAGCTCCATGAGCGATGTCACCTGTGAGTGACGCCCTGATGAGTGACGACAGATGTGACATCACACGACCGAAAGAATGACGACATTAGCTTTCTTTTCTTTTGAAGGGGGACATCATGAGGAGCGATGTCGTTTGAGCGACGTAGCAATTATGAAAAAAAGAGAAAAGGAAGTCATTTGGAAATGACGTCAAGTTATCGCATTTGCGACTCTGTTCGACTGGCGCGCTCAGCTACGAAATGGAAGTCATCTTCGAGGGCGATGCCATCAGCCCGCGCACGCGCGCGCGAGAGAGGCGCCCAGAGAAGTGACCCGTGTGAGGTCAGCTCTGGGGTTGTCGCGCCGTTGTGTGATGACCTCCCCTCCCCTAAGGCCCAGCCTCGGATAGCTGCTAGGCCAGCTGGCTTTCAACGAGAGAGAGAGAGAGAGAGAGAGAGAGAGAGAGAGAGAGAGAGAGAGAGAGAGAGAGAGAGAGAGAGAGAGAGAGAGAGAGGCGCGGGGCAGCTGTCTTTCGCGTCGGGAGGGGTCGGTCAGTTGCAGGTGTGGACGTCGTGCCAGACGGTGCAGGTCTTGCACTCGACGTAGCAGCACCAGTGGTATTTGCAGTGGCACCGGTGCCGGGTGTGGTGGGTGTGGGAGGTGTAGCCGCGCCCACAGCACATGACGCCGCACCCGTCCACGCCCTGGGAGGAGGCGTTGCATCGCCTGCCGTCAAGAAAGATATGGGAGGGAAAAAGGGAAAATGATTAGATAATGACATCCATCACAGGAGACGTTTGTACTAGTCTACACTCGAGTTGTTCACTCGATTAGCACATTCACTCGTGGGTTCTTACAGTCGCCTATACCTGTCCATGTTGGTGATATGTGGCAGGGATGGAGTCTCCACACAGGAGGATGGGTTGTGATATGATTTTTCGTTCATTCTGTCCACGTACAAATATCATTAATCAGTCTAGCTGTTATCTTTTTATCATTTAAGTCATTATTATATCCACTGTCAGTGTCCGGTGTACCATTTTTCTCCTGTTCATGAACAGGACCATGACCTTCGTAACGTACCTTATGCATCTGTACAGCTCCCTCCCTAGTGTACAAAAAAGGGGTGATTACACACACACACACACACACACACACACACACACACACACACACACACACACACACACACACGACCACAATCCCAGCTCTTGCACTCCCACATGACTCCCCTCGCTCACACCTAGCTTTTGACACGTACGCACTACACTCTCACACATTCCCTTCACACACACACACACACACACACACACACACACACACACACAGAGTACTGTCGCACTTACTCCTCTCACACCCTGAACCTCTTTCGCTCGCGCACACACACACACACACCTACGCTCCGACACCGAGATTATAGCCACGATAACACAGACATGCCGCATTACCGTCGGTTACCTCATCCTTGGACGCTATTTTGCCGAGGTTTGGATATCGGACTCCAGTTCGCCCTGCGTGTAGCACGGTAGAGCAGAGCGATTTTTTTTGGGCTAGGTCTTGCTATGCACTCCCATGAAGACATGTCCTCCAGTCCGGGTACCGCTGGGTCTGAAGTGCGTAACTTCAGCTGTGTGATCGTACGTGGATGGGGGCGGTGCTGTCATGCGCCGCTCGCCAAGCCGTTTAGGTGATAATCACCCTTTCCCCCCACCTCCTCCCACCTTGGGCACGACGGTACGATCGTTGCGCCAACCCCCGTCGTCGTGCTCAAAGGATTAAGGGTGATTGTATCGCTCGCTGGGACAATTTGCGGATGACATATATCGTGTGTGTGGGGGGCGAGACAAAGCATATGCGACACGCATAGAAGAGAGCGTGGAGTGGCGTTGGTATAGCAGGAGGTAGTGCAGGCGGCGTTGATGGCAGGTTCTATTCGTGGCGTTGATAGCAGTTGCTGTCGTAGCGTTGATAGCCAGTCCTGTCGTGGCTTTGATAGCAGGCGATGTAGTGGCGTCGATAGCAGACACTGTTCTAGCTTTTATAGCAGGCATTGTAGCTATGTTGATAGCAGGTACTAAAGCGGCGTTGATAGCAGGTACTGTAGTGACGTTGATAGCAGGTACTAGATATATCTACGACTCCTGTAGCAAAAATAGGTCGTTTTGGGTCGACCTGTACCTCGAAACGACCTCTGCGTTGTTAGGTCTGGGTAACGAAGCCAAACAGTATCAGTCAAGCTTCGTCCGTTCAAGCCATACAAGTTGCTCTCGGTTGGCCGGCAGGGAAGGAGGGATGGGGGAACACTACGACGTGGCTACACGTCATACGCCCCACTAGTGGACGTATCAAATCGTTGCAACTACTCCATACACGTCCCCTCTTGGTCTCAGCCACGTCAGCTAACACTATCCTGAAGGTTATCGTAAAATTTGACCATAACTAGAGTAGTGATTGACGCTCCGGATTCAGAATGGTCGGACGTGACAAGTGGTGTGCCACAGGGGTAAATTTTGGAACCAGTTCTACTTCTGACAGAGATGACATTGATTATAGGCTATGCTATAAGATATGAAAATGTGCAAACGACTCTTGGGCCTGGGAAACAATGCCACAAGAGAAACTGAAGTCTAGAATTGTCCCAGATGGCCATCTTGACCCTACGTTTCTCAATGCCCAGTGTCACTGTGTTCGTTTCTATTAATGATAAGCAATGTACCATGTGCAACGAAATTTCTCGAGAACAGTTTATGGCTTGGTCTCTTGAGGATATATTCATGCATACGTGAGGTCACAGTATGCATTTTCGAGTGTGGCTCTCCAGTTGAGGACGGTGGGGAGTGTATGTGTGACTCCTCCACAGTAGGAAGATGTAGTTCGGAGTTCATTTATTACCCTGGGGAAGAGGGCCTAACCAGGGCAGCTGACTCCAAGGGCCGAGTGCACGTGAAACACCTGCAGACATTCTGTTGCATCTGCCAACCTCTTATCAGCCGCGGTTACTTTCTGTACACGTTGTAGCAAACGATAGAAACATCCCTGGAAGGTTCATTGCGCACTCCGTCTGCGGACCCTGGTTGAGATGGCTGCCGTTTAGAGACGTCAGTCATAGAGCTACCGTTGCGGAAAATTGGTCTCTAGGGTTGGAGACGTGTGGTCTCTTGGCCACGGTGAGGACCCACTCTGTGGCGATCCGCAACGCCTGATTTTTCTCTGTTGTTTTCAAGTCTCCGTGTTTGGCGGGTGAAGGTGTGGTGGTTGTCTTGTTGGAGGAGGAGGATGGTCGGTTCATGGGAGAAATACCGTGGACGCGGAGGGATCTCGGTCCTCTTGTGTCCAACCCCGGTTCTTGAGGCAGACATTGCCCTCATGATGTTATTGTCTTCCGCGTCTATCCATCCTTTAGGTACGCAGTCTGCTGGCGTTTCTATTCCCACGTCTGCTCCAGGACCCCGAGATATCGGTGCTCCTGTACCTCTACCGTTACCTCTCATTACAAGGGCTTGTTGAGGGATTTTCCTGCCAAATCTAAGGGTCTGAGGTCTGAGAATCGACATTGCAAAGGCAAGTTTCATACCTTTGTTGTTCAAATGGTTCTGTAAATATTGAGCAGTCTTGTATGGCGTGTGGTCCGCTGACGAAAAGGACCAGGCCAGCAACATGGGAGGTGGTTTGGACTTAGGTTGCTGGACGTGTTGGACTGTTCTACTTTAGGACGTTTAAAGTGAGTTTGTGCTTTTATTGAGTTGGGTGGCATGGCATGTTGAACTGTTCTGCTTTAGAGCGTTTAAACTGTTTGTACCTTCATTTCATCAGGTTGTGGAAAAAAATATTGATGTTTTATCATTACTGAAACAGAACTAACCTGCAGTAAGTTTAGCCCAAATCTGCAGCTAACTCACTTAAAGACAGAAAGCGTTATTAGTTTAGGATATGATCGTTTGAAATGGCTTCTCTCCTCACGCTATAAGCTGTAGTTAAAACAGCTTGTGACTGACTGCTGTAATGACAAAGGTTTAACTTCATAGTATAGTTCTGCTTTGCTTAACATTGCACTTTCTTAGAGCGAAATTTCAGTGCATGGTGATGCCCAGTGAGTAAATAAATAAACAATTGAAATGTCCTGGAAAGGTTTATAAAGGAAAAGATAACCCTAGTACAATAAAACTTATAAAGGTGATGACACTGAAATACGTGGCATTTAAATTTTGGTGATATGAAGCTGCATTTTTTTTTTTAAGTCGGTGCTCCTCCCATTCACGTTTTCTTTGGTGTAGGTTTGCGCGGCTACATCGCGAAATAATTTGCGACCAACTCCATCAAACACAGCACTTACATCCGCGCAAAAAAAACATACAGTCACACCCGGGCCGTTCTGTGCCAGTTATGATAAGCAGAGAACGGACTGTCATTGACACAATCCCGTGCCAGGCTTGACTGAACCTGGCGACTATCACGAGGGCACACGGTCGTATGAATCAGTTTCCACTGTTATGAATATTGATCAAAAAAAGAGTTTGAATGAAATGCATCGGCTGAGGCACGAATGAAAGTAAACTAAGGGAGTTCCAACCATCGGGTGCTTTAAAGGTTCGCATAGTAGTAAGTTGTGAATTCCGGGAAGATTAGAGAAAGAATAATGCTATTCTAAGAAAGTGTTGCTAGATTCTCTTATTGTGGTCGGGTTGATTTTTTTTTTCTAGCCATCCGAGGTGTTTTCAACTCCCCTTTTAAAAGGGGGCAAGACTCTGAATTCCACAGAGTTACGCTCCGTTTTCTAGGATGTGTAAGGAGCAGAGTGTCCCTGGTACCTGTCTCTGGCCTTTCTACCCCAAGAGGTAGTCCTGGATCCAACACCAGGAGGTAGTCCTGGATCCAACACCAGGAGGTAGTTCTGGATCCAACACCAGGAGGTAATACTAAATCCAACCACAGATGGTAGTCTTGGATCCAATTCCAGAAGGTAGTTTCTGGATCCAACACCAGGAGGTAGTTCTGGATCCAACCCCAGAAGGTAGTACTGAATCCGGCTCAAAATAACTTGTTTTTAATTTTTTTTTTTTTTACCAAAAGGCACAACATTGCCTACACCTGCACCAGGTGGCCTTGGGCTTGCCTCTCATGAGTCAAGTCTGACTCGGTTCTTTTTGTCTTCATCGTTGTAGATGTGGATGTTCCTCACCCATAACTCTCTCACCTCCACAACACAAACCAGTCGGGTATGGATTTCGACAGTGTCCCCACAGTATAATAGGGTGTCGTGTGTGAGAGAAGACGAATATAATTTTTTTTTTCCTTTTCCTGACTATCATCATACAGCCATTTCCTCCTAGTTGTGAGTACATACGATACCGTAGATCTTCAAAGCAATGCCCTTTGTACGACATTGTCAACGATGTCTTGTAGAACTGCATCCTGCGGTAGATGACGAGTTGATCAGAAGTCTGCTTCATCATATTTTTGAGCTATTCTTTAGGTCGAGCTGTGTGTTTGGGTCTGGGTCGATATCATCAGCTGTGTTTCGGTCTGTGTAGTGTCTGTTGTCATGGGCATCGCGTGAAATCGAAATAAGGATGTGTATTTGTCGCTGAGCGGGGTTGAGGGTGTGTCTAATGTTGTTGTTTTTTTATCCCCCTTTTTGGTATAGTTGATTCACGGCAACTGGTTGGAAGCTCTGGCATGGGCAACTGTCGTTTGACGTGACATGAATCTCTGATGATAAGGTGATGTTGGTCACGGAGTGGGTTGTCTTGCTGCTGTGGGGAGACGAAACCAACCCCACCCTCCTCGAGTTGGCTGTATGTGGTTCATCCGAGGCACCAGGAGTTGGTTCTCTCGTTCCGTGTTGCCTTTGTTCTTAAGGTAATGGCGGCCTAGCCTTAGTCTCGTCTATGTAACCGCTGATCGCATTCTCGTTACTCGAATCTCCTGCTCTTTGAGGTGGGCGCAGATTCTTTGACCCGTGGGAGGGTGTGTTGATCACTGCATGGCGGAGTACCTTGCGAGCAGTTACAGGCCGGCGGGGCATTAGGTCGTGGCGGTGTGGGATTCTGTTCGGGGTTATCAGGCCGGCATCCTGTGGTGGGGACGGCTGGGGAAGGCCACGGTGCTACAGTTGAGCGCGACCAACAGGTTGTTTACCGTCCACGTCGGTGGCTTAGCTTCTATAGTCCGACGGTGTTGTTGGCGTTCCAAGCGTTATGACTCCCTCGACACCCGGGGAAGACTTCGGGGACTGTTCGTCCGTGGAGATGGTGGCATGTAACGAAGTGGCAGTGCTAAATTTTCTCCTTGAATGTATTATTTTCGGGACTTACTTTCAGTAACGTACTTCGAATTTCGGCACCTTTTTTTTTTTTTTTTTGTTTTCCTCACTCACGTTATCGGTGAAAAAAATTTACGTTTACGTCGATGCTTATTTTCCAAGATGTCTCATTACTTATGGTAATGGGAGGGAAGGAAGGAGGTTCTCGTGTTGATGCAGTCCAGCCCCGCTGGAAGAAGACACTGAGGACCAAGAACCGGGCCACTGAAGACAGGACCAAGAACCATGTTACTGAAGACAAGATGGTCCACCAATGCACGAAGGAACAAGTACCTTGGTACTGAGGACAAGTTGGTTTACAAATCAGTGGACATATCATTGAAGACATTATGACATCTTGGTCCGTGAAGACGTGTAGGCCATGGTGCTGAAGACACTGGGTCCATGAAGACGTGCAGGTTGTGTGCTGAAGACACTGGGTCCGTGAAGACGTGCAGGACGTGATGCTGAAGACACTGGGTCCGTAAAGACGTGCAGGTTGTGGTGCTGAAGACACTGGGTCTATGTAGACGTGCAGGACGTGGTGCTAAAGACACTGGGTCTATGTAGACGTGCAGGTTGTGGTGCTAAAGACACTGGGTCTATGTAGACGTGCAGGTTGTGGTGCTGAAGACACTGGGTCCATGAAGACGTGCAGGACGTGGTGCTGAAGACACTGGGTCCATGAAGACGTGCAGGACGTGGTGCTGAAGACACTGGGTCCATGAAGACGTGCAGGTTGTGGTGCTGAAGACACTGGGTCTATGAAGACGTGCAGGACGTGGTGCTGAAGACACTGGGTCCATGAAGACGTGCAGGATGTGGTGCTGAAGACACTGGGTCCATGAAGACGTGCAGTACGTGGTGCTGAAGACACTGGGTCCATGAAGACGTGCAGGACGTGGTGCTGAAGACACTGGGTCTATGAAGACGTGCAGGAGGTGGTGCTGAAGACACTGGGTCCATGAAGACGTGCAGGACGTGATGCTAAAGACACTGGGTCCATGAAGACGTGCAGGACGTGATGCTGAAGACACTGGGTCCATGAAGACGTGCAGGTTATGGCGCTGAAGACACTGGGTCATGAAGACGTGCAGGATGTGGTGCTGAAGACACTGGGTCCATGAAGACGTGCAGGACGTGGTGCTGAAGATGCTGAAGACAGTTGTTCCATGAAGACTTGAAGGACGTAGCACTGAAGACAAGCAGTTCCACCTTCAACACAGCAGCCCCCTGCTGGAACTGGCGTTTTCATGGAGTCTGCCTTTCTGTAGCGCTGTCCGGGCTTGGGAGGTACTCGCGACTACACACACACACACACACACACACACACACACACACACACACACACACACACACTACCACGGCCGTTCTTCGGTGTCGAGAGGAGCGTTCGTAACCGTCATGTAGGCACGGGCCGCCTGGGATCAAATCCGGATAGGTTCGAATCCTGGTCGAGGCATCTAGTCCACAGTCCATCTAGCTCTTCATCTTCCCCCAGGGGCTACTTAACAGAATGGGTACCTGGTATGAACTTGGCAGAAGTTAGTGTGTGTGTGTGTGTGTGTGTGTGTGTGTGTGTGTGTGTGTGTGTGTGTGTGTGTGTGTGTACGTAGGAGTACAGACATGGTATATGGTATGTATACACAAGGTTATGGGACGGGGCAACACGAGTGTAAGAGTCTCCCCCTTTAACACACAAGGAGTCATCACAGTTCGGTCAGAGCCACAGTCTACCTCACTGCCAGGGCGCATCAGTGTACCCCCGGCCACGGCCGTGAGGGCTGGAGTAATGAGAAATGAGGGCTTAGATAGTGAGCCATGAGGGCTGGAGTAATGCGCTATGAGGGCTGGAGTAATGAGCCATTAGGGCTTAGATAGTGAGCCATGAGGGCTGGAGTAATGAGCCATTAGGGCTTAGATAGTGAGACATGAGAGCTGGAGTAATGCGCTATGAGGGCTGGAGTAATGAGCCATTAGGGCTTAGATAGTGAGCCATGAGGGCTGGAGTAATGAGCCATTA